>NC_026150.1:9087547-9100764 GCF_000512975.1 Sesamum indicum
GGGGGGGGGGGGTAAATATGGATTTTTATTCATCTTTGTTTGCTAATATAAGTAAATTTGGTGAATTCTGATTACTGGTGACTATATTTGTTAGGCAGAGATAAACATCATACGTATTATATATAACTTTTCAATTTACATAAATTTACGTGTAATTACATCAAATTTCAAATAAGAGCCGTGCAAATTATCTAAAACAATAAAAAAAAAATCAATCCATTATTACATGTATGGCTTTCTTTCTTAATTGAATGCTTGCCTTAAAATGCAATATAGGTAGGAGTTTGAGAAACTAAGGATTAGAAGGAAGGGTTGGGGGGAATGATTTGTGGAGCGTGGGCTAGTGATGATAATTGAAGTCAAAAGATAAAAAGGTGATGATGGGCGTGCTGAGGGATGAAGCTAATTAATTAAAAGTACTCCTCTCTCCTATGTTTGGACATGAAAAATATACTCTAATTAATAATACATACATACTTGTGTTTGATTACATGTCTCCCACTCCAACCACTTTGTGGGCTAGCATGCATCAACATTGCTTGCTCTAACGGGGACCATTCTTCTCCAATTATTTTACTTGCATAATTATTTCACACCCCTCTAGAGCTTTTCCATTAATTACTTGTTTTATTTCATGATTTCTACATGTATATTTCTCGTGATCGATTATTTTGATTTATTTTCGTTGTATCCCCAAGAATCTTAAATTGAAATTTAAAGATTAATGTTTCAATATTTTTATAATTATAAATTGTGAGGATATACATCAGATTATATATTTTACAGTTTAATGGTATTTTAGTGACGTATGTGATATGATCCTTAGTGTACGTAGCATTTTTAATTTTTTCAGAATTTTGAAAAAGCAAATTGAATATTCTCATAATCTAATTAATAACAAAGCAATTAAAAGTTTTATTGAAAACACGAGGATTGTAATTAACTTCTTCGGAGGTAATAATTACTACAACTAGGAGAAATATATAATTACCATTTAACTATATATAAAAAGAGCCTTATTTGGATTCTCATGATTCTCAAAATGACATGTAAAATTGTCACTTCTCTCCATCATTGAGACATTCCATATACATAAGATAAGACAAACCCCCCCCCCCCCCCCTCCCCAACCCCAAAACCCCAAAAAAAATATCAAAAAAACAAAAAAGAAAAACCCTTATGGCTTAGCCTACATGCCCAAAAAGCATGAAGAGAAGGGAGATAATAACTAGCCCACATTGATATATGATGATCAATGGAAGTTGACATTGGAGCCATAAGTCATGCCCACCTGCCAATTAGCCGGGGCGACATTGTAGGCAATGACAGTTTCATGGGAGGTGTAGGAGGTTATCTTGAAAGACAGGGACTGTCCGCCGAGAGTTGCAAAGGCCTGGTAAGAAGCCCCCCAGTTGTGGCTCATGCTTATCCACCCGGTCTTGCTCCCCTTAACCCACATGCTGGCTATGTCGCCGCCTCCTCCCACGTTCATCACGTACACCAGCAGCCAGTACCCGTTCCCCTGGAAGGTGAACCGGAGCCCGCCCTTTCGCACGCACGTTACTCTGCATTGTAATATTCAAGAAAAATGTTGGTAATTTTTATGACGAATACATTTTCATGATATAAATAGTTTGATCGTTTTCTGGTGTAAGTAAATAACGCATTCATACAGGGAGTGTTTGCGAGTTTTAGAAAAATAAATAATGTAATTTTTGTATTTAAATGTATTTTTATCCTATAATTTAAATTATTTGCAATTTTCGTCTTTTAATTTTGTAAGACAACATTTTTGGTCCTGCATCCTTTAAATTTCGTAATGTTTAGTCATTTTTTACATTAGCTTTACTCGTCAGAAAAATGGATGTGCATCTCACGTACATGACCTTTCAAAATCGGGGTTGTTGTTCCTATTGACTCATTTTTATCCTTTAAATTTTTAGTATAATATTTTTGTTTTGCATTTTTTTAATTATTTTTTGTTGGAATTCACCCTTCTCGCCAGTAGAAGTTTACTCCAACGAAGAAAAGAACTAAAATTACAAAAAATAAAAAAAAATATATCAAAATATTATTCTAAAAAATTATTAGACGAAAACGTCAAATGACTTAAGTATTAAACTGAAAATGCATTTACTTCTATATATTAATTGCACTAGAGATGTAGCAAAATTTGGAATAAAAAATTCAATTCGAATTAAGGAAGTACCTGCGGTACATGACGGGCACGATGCCGCCCTTCCACTGCGCAATCCTCATGAAAGCGGGCTTGGCCATGTCGAAGTGGGAGCGCGGCGGGTTGCACCAGCCGCCGTTGTTGTGGGCGACCCCTTATAGCACCACCGGGAATTCACGCACCGGAGCTGGAAGCACTGCCCGCAACTGTACCCGTTGTTGAACAGCACTGTGCTCAGCGCTGCCGTGGCCGTCCCATAGCCGTTGGTGAACAAGTTTCCATATCCACAAGCTCCACCTGCCATGTTCATCATGATTGGAAAACTCGAGTTAAGCTAAATTCAAATTTATTCAAAATAAATAAATAAATTTATTAGTTGAAATATTAATCATTTTGTCCAACAATACTTAAATCAAATAATTTTAGTTTTATTTTTAATTTTGCTCTTTGTTAAAGCCCATTTCGGCTATTGGAAGAAATTAAGAAGATCACAAGGATATATTGTTTTATGTTATATCATATATTACACTATATAATATTTGTTCAAGAAAAAAAATATTACACTATATAACATAAAACCAATGTTATTTAATTAATTTATTTAAAGAATAATTTATATATACATTTATTTTATTTTGATAAAATTTACCGTTGACAAAAAAAAATACTTTATATGTATGACGTTTGTATATACTATGCATAATAAATGTATTATCAATAAAATAATAAATAGAGAATTACATAAAAAATCGTTCAAGTCTAAAATAATAAACGCACCCATAGTAGCAGAAGCCGTCTCATCGCCATAAAATGTGGCATACGCTAATTTCCAAGCAGTAGTGTGAAACACAGGCGTCGAATATCCAGCGGCCATTGCCCTGCCGACAGCCGCCAGCACCATGATGAGGCTGAGACACCACGAATCAAGCAAAGAAGCCATGTTTTTCTTCTTGGCCTAGGTTTTGGTACTTACTTCTTAGCTCGTAATGTACGAAATTGCAATGCCAAATTGACTTGGAAATGCGATGTATATATACGTAGTTCTAAGGCTATAGGATGAGTACCGTACCTCTACGTGAGTTCACGACATGTCGCATTTTTCAAGTCAAACGCTTGATCAAATTTTATTAAAAGAGGTTGGTTTGGAGGGATAATTAGTTTATGTTGAGACTTGTTCCACGTAGTTCGACATAACATTTGTTTATATGTCCTAATTTGTATGAAAACGTGCGGGCAGGTCTTGAACTTATGTTTTCGGCTACACTAAGTAGAATGTTCAATGGATGGAATTTATAATTAAAACATCAATTGATGCAGCCTAATAATTGAGGTCGAATTTGTCTATTCATCACATGAGTTTGAAATTTTGTTGATGTGTTTAGGGGAATTAAACGTACTTCATGATATGTGTGTTGATTTTCTAACGTAGTTAGCTCTAGATTTTTTATAATAGTAGATCAGTTATAAGGATACTAGCCCGTATAAATGGCCATTAGTCTACCAAAAACAAAAACTAAATAATCTATGACTAAAACTGTCGACTGTGTTTGTTGGCTTGGTTGATAAAATGAAACACTTTCAATAATACAGTGTGTGGATACTCTACCGATGTGACTAGCCGGCATAAATAATGCAGATGCAATCCTTCTTTGCGGATTTGTAGAGTGTCACCCTTATTACCAATAATAAATAAATAAATAATAAAAAGTAAATAGGAATTTATTCAAACTATCGAGATAGACTGGTATTTGTGGTTCAATCGGTAAGAACAAAATATTTTTTAATAATATAATTATGGGTTCAATATGCTTTGCTGATGTGAAAACTATGCTGGTGATTAATTCGTAAGTACTTTTATAAACAATCTATGGTTCCAAAAATATGTCTTAATCTGCAGCCACCCAAATTTTATATAACCCAGAAAAAATTATATATATAAGTTAATATTTATTAATTTTGTTGGATTAGTTTTAGATTATATATTCATGGGAATAATTATCATGTCGGCTCTCAGTTGAACCTAACCCAATTTATATATATTTAATTAAATGCAAGCTCTAATATTTAGGAACCAATTCATGCATCCACCACCTGATCAATGCAATATTGGGACTTTTTATTAGAGTTGAAAATGAAAAAAGAATATTATAATTGAGTTAATTTGGAAAAAAATAGGATCAAAGTCAAGCTCCATTTATTTATATATGAACTCAAACTCAATATAATTATAGTATTTGAATAATGTGATTAAAATTTTCAATTGTTCTAAGTATAAGTTTTAGTATTTTCATTGTTATATTATCATATAAAATTAAGATATAAGTTTACTTATTTATTATATAGTATAGAATAATAAGGATAATTGAATATATTAATGAGGACGGTGGTTAATCGTAAGGAGATTAATATTGTCATTGTCCTTAATATTATTATTAATCGCATTAAATATGGTATAATTTAAAAAAATACAAAAATAAGTGAAAAAAACAAAAATAAAAGCTCACAAAGTCCTCCATTTGACTCATAAGTACACTAAATTCATTTTAGGACCCTATTCTTTGTCATAAACTTAAAATCACCCCATTAATATTAGAAATTTTAAGACCTACTTTTATTTTGTGGATGGGAAAATCATTATCTAGATCGTTTAATTAAACTCATTAAGGCACCAACTTTCTTGATAAATTTATAAGTATTTAGTTTCTTTCAAAATAATCCAGCTTCAACTTTTTTGATTTTTTCTTTTTGTTTCGCTTATACTTTTATTTTTAAATACTTCCAATTTTTACTACTGCTAAACTTGCGGCAACGCCTTTTTAGCACTTCTCTAAAAGTAAAATGCCCGGAAACTATTGTTCATGAAAGCGGCAATCAATTTAGAGAATGCGATTAATGGTTTCTCCAGGAATGCAAATTTTAGTCTCCAAACAATTTCAGTTTCTTATGATGTAGAACTCTCATAAATCTACTATACATCAATGGTTGTAAATGTCTAAACTTCCGCCCGCAACCAGAAATCTTCCAGATATCCTCTAAGAATTATCCGTTTGTTTGCAGAAGAATCAAAATCTGTTGTGTGCCTATATCGCACGGAGAAATGTACAACGGTGTGCGAAAAACTGAACAGCACGAGAGCGAGTGTAAAATATACAGAAAATTTTCCATTCAAACAAGTAAAGCATCTCTCTTCAGTGCCCCAACATGTATAAGTATACATATGAACACAAACACACGACAAAGAACCATTTATGCAGAGTACAGAGCTGTCTGCACAGAAGAACTATTCTCTACATCCTCACATTTACACTAGTTATACGTTCTCTCCATCTTGACATCGACACCAGTGATCATCCATATCTGTATAAAGATCCTGCAGCCATAGTTAGCCAAAATTCAGATTAAGATACATAACTGCACACGCATCGAAAGTAGTTGCTGCTTAAAGTTATTCATTGATTGATAACAGAGCAGATGTGTTTATGGTGATTTTATTCACTTCATCGATGCCCTTCTGGAAAGGGGAACATTATGATACAGGTCGAGTTCACTCACTGCACCAGAATAAGGTTACTATTACAGAAGTTTATTTCTTGTCGGCAAAAAAGACAAGGACGTATTAGGGGCACAAACATAAGTACAAAGGTTGTTTTACTTGTTTAGCGTTAGAGGATTTAAGTTAGAGAGGGGGAAAGGCACCAAGTCGGCAAGTCGTGAGAGGTAGTCTGGGATTCTTGAACATCGAGGTAGTGGGCTTTTGCCACTGAAAGACAGGACAAAGAAAAGAACTTACAACCACTACTTACATGCAAAGGGCAGTGTCAGTACAAAATATAATGGTAATTACAAAATAGTGATTACGATAAAGTCGTCACTAAAGACATCAAGTGACAACAATTTGATTTTGTTTCAATACAATTATTAATGACAAAAACTGCACATAAAGTAGTTGTCCCTGTAGATAATTAGTAGAACATATATAGTGTTTGGTCTATTGTCACATACATGTACTGCATGCACAATTTTTTGCACTACGTATTGCTAGTTACAACTTTTATGCAATAATTGTCACTATTAAGACTGTGTAAATCAATCTAGTAACAAAATAAAATTTTAGTCAATATGTATTCATAATTCACACAACTAAGAGCATAGGTACCTGAACTCATCATGCCTCACTTCCTTCAGGAAGCGTAATCAGTCGTGTCTGGGAATCGTAAACCATCTCCGTCCCACAACTGTCAATAATGCCATGACAATCAAAATCATGGAAGAAAACAAAAGAAAACAAAAGAAACCAACAACTTAAATGCCAAACAGAGAAGCAACGACTTCGCGGAGAATGCCTTATACTTTCAAACTTACTTTGCACATTTCACGTTGTTGACAGAACCCCCACTTGATATTGACAATATGGTACCGAAGAATGAAGTGTTTTCTGTGCCACAGTTTGGACAGGGACCCTGAAACATTAAATGCATTCGTCAATTTGAAGGCTGTGCAATAGAACACTCAATTTCACATATGATTGACACATTTACGATAATTGATCTTACCACCAAGATCAAGAAATCTTTCACAATGAAGTTTGTAATCGTGAAAGATAACCATAGTATGAAGGGCAAAGCTGCAAACCACGTGAAAAGGAAACTGAACGGCTCCGGAAGCTGCAGAGACAACACCTTCGAGTTAATATTCTAAGATAAGATCAAAACAAGATGCAGATGATCAGTAAGAAATGAACGTTCACTTTGATTGCATATCGTTTAACAGTTTCTGGTGGAAGTTGCTGAGATCTTGTCACCGCTGATAGGGGACTGGACACTATTATGATTGTCACAAGCATGTAACATGGTACGCATAAATTTTAGCAGGATATGGAATTAAAACTCATGAAAGTAATATTACCTCTAGAAGATAGGTGATTTCGAATCCAGTCAAGTCATCAAGGAAGAAGAACCTGGAAAAGAGATCAAAGAAGTAAGATTTCTTAGGCCTGGTGTTTTGTGCTCTTGTCAATGAGGCTTATCCAACAAATAAAACAATGTCCAAATACAGTCCCATGGTTTGCTCTCATGACTTGTAGAACATCATGCTTATGTCAAAACTGGGTGTCACTTACAATCCTAATGCGACAACTGCAGCCGGTACATTGAGAAGAAACATCTTGAGGTAGTCGACAGAGAGGTCGCTATAGACCTGCGAGTTAGAAAAAAGAATGAGATTTGAATAGAGATGCACATATGATAAATTAATGGAACACCATGGATCATGTAACCAATAGAAGTAGTTCCATCCCCAAGAAGCATATGAAATCCATCTATGTATCAAATTTCCTCTGACGCATCTCAAAGGAAAATTCATTCCCTATACTTAGAAACACTGAACAATAAGGTATCTCTACCAGGAAACCGTTCAAATTCACTCTACAATGTAGTTATGTGCAAAACAGAGTTAGCTTAGACTTTGTTTAGTTTGAGTTCGTACTTGTATTCAGTGCCAATTTTCGCACGAAGATATTCAGAGGGTGTTTGGCTAAACTTATTTAAAAGATCTTATAAGATGTTTTTAGAGCTTATAAAATGTCAAATCTCGTTTTAAGAATAAGTTCTTGAAGTGTGTGGATAAAATAACATAAGAAAGAGCACAATGACAATTTTGTAATTACACTAGTTAAAATCTTAAAACAAGTTAGTAACTCTTTATTTTTTCAAAAGAGCTTATAAGCTACTAACATGTTATTCTTGGAGCTTATAAGCTTTTTTCCTACAAAACTTACCCACACTTCCTAACATGTTTTAAAGAGCTCATGAACTCACCCAAACACACAATTAATTATTGTCAGTATCATTATTCGGATATTACTTTACAAAAAATATTATCATGCAGGTGTGGGAATTCAAATTGGTGTCTAATGATGCCTGAATCAGTAGTAGAAAACAAAATAAACACCTTCGATATGTTTGCCAGGGGTAGTTGTTTTCACAGCCTTAATCAAGTTTTAAACTTTTAAGTGCCTAGAAAACATGCAATCCCCACAGGCAAGAAGTGACCAAGAAACATCAATTTATAAACATGAAATATTACTATTAAAGTGAAAATATAAAATAAGGAAGAAAACTCAAACCTTTCTACTGCGGAGACTGCATCGAGGACCCTCAACGACGATTTCACTTCCATCTATCTGCAATATACTAGTAAAAATTAACAAATGGAAGTTGGGAAAGGAAGGAAGAAAATGAAGACAAAGAATAAGGCAACAGAATCAAATAATAAATTACCAGACACTGTGAAAAAAGCATTCAAATCCTCAAAAATAGATGAAAAGTAGACATACAATACAGTGGACGCCGAAATGACGGATCACTCAATGATGATTGCTTTATATTTCTTCTGTGATATTTGAAAACAACATTCTTTACTTTCTCGAAGAACTATTGTTTTTCAAAAAGATCATGGAATATTAGATATACTCTCATCATTCATGTACGTCATTTCTAAGTTATCTCGCTTATACTATCCTCACCTACCTTAAGTTTCTGTTTAAGTTTATCAAACTCTTCATCCGTCATAATTGGATTTCCAGATACATAAGCCATTGAAGCTTCCAAGAATCTCTGTTCATCAGCACCTGAATTGAAAAGATCAAGTTACAGGAACAGCAAATTCATCTTAAATCTAAAGCCTTAAAAAGTCAGCAACATTAAAAGCAAAGGGCTGAAGTTGTGTGAAACATTCTTACTTAGCATTACAACACTGCTTCCCTCCCACATTAGTTCTTCCTTGAGATTATCAAATTCCTCATTAGACATGATAGCCTTTCCTTCATAGTAGAAAGCCTGTAATAAAATAGCAGCTGAGAACATTAAATATTGTACAAAAGGTAATAGCCTATTTTCCATCTAAGTACAAAATGAAGATAACTGTCGAGAGTCAATAGTTGCCAGAGACAAATGTTATAAATCAGAACATAGATGTATGTAGTGTAGAGAAAAATTACCTAGCAGAGAGGATTAGAGGACTTTCTATTATTACCTGAAGTGCCTGAAGAAATTCTTGTTCCATCTCCCCAAGTGACTTTTTTTGTTTCTTATCTATGCTGCAATAGGGCAAGACATTGCTATCAACAACTTCATCTTCTTGGACCTGACCTGAATAGACATGGGCTGAATGTCAGTGGGACCTAAAGTGATTGCTGACTTAGTTCATTTTTAAGTATGTCATAGAACAAAACTTTCTCTAGACAGAAAATGACAGCAGATTTGGTAGTGTTACCAAGGGCCAAGGCTGGCACCTCAAGAGTCTTTCATCCTCAAAGGCAAAATATGCATACACGTGGTTGATCCAATACTTCGAGTGTAATATGTGCTTCTTCAAAATTAAACAATTTGTCGATCAAATCAATTTTCAAAGTTTGAGTTGAAGGTTGTTACAAGCCTTAACTCATGAAACTTTGAGAATAGGATGTTACAGGTTGTGTCGTCACTGACCATGTTCACTAACATTCCAAAGACACTCATCTTCATGCTTTCTTAAGTTCCGTAGTACTCTTTTTAATTCTCTTACATTTAAAGGGTATTTGCAATAAATTAATCTAAGTGCTTATCAGTTTCTTTTATGAAAATAAGCTCAAGAAAGTATTTTATTTACAGTATACTTTTGAACTACTTAAATGAAGTTTATTTAAGACAAAAATTTAAGTTTCTCCCCACTAACTTTTGTAGCTTATCACGAAATTATACATCCTATTAAGCTTTTCTCACCCGCAGAACTCCAACTTCAACTTTTTTTCGATTTTCACTTGTATTTTCTAGCACTCCCAACTTTCTGCAGCTAAAACTTAAAGTTCCTCAATAATTTACTCCGGCCACAAATTTTCCAGTTTTTCAGTTTTTCTTCTCTTAATATCTCATGATCTTATGCCCCTACCAACCGAGACACGCAAAAAACCATTCTTAAAATCCATATGATCGTATTCTCATTAGGTGATTGGGGCATGGCACAGAGAAACTCTCCCACAAAAACAATTTGAAGAACAAAAGGAAAAAACACCAATATTCAACTCTAGCATAAATTTACTATAATCAAGAACTACAAAGTAGTACCAGAAAAGTCATCCAATTCTACTAAAAAAGCTCCTAAGTTATCAAAAGAAGAATTCTAAAGATTATGATACTTAGAAACTACTTCGGCTTGATCAACATCAATTTCAGCAGCAGAAACAGTACCTGGCTGATCAGTGGTGGCCTTGGGAGAAAGAACCAACAGTCTGCGCCTAAAAGACAATTTCTTGGGACCAAACTGAACTCCAGGAGCGGAAGACGGCAACAACGAGACAGAAAAGAACGGGTTTCTAAACTGGACAGTGAAGAATCTCGGTTTTGTCACAGTTAACCCAAGTCTGGATGCCATTTGCGGCGGCGTCGCCGGCGGTGGCAGTGGAAGGAGGAGAATGGAGGTCGGAGTTTTGTAAATGGGTGCATTTAAGGATCTGGGCACACGGGAAATTTGATGGGTTTTGGTGGGAAGAGGGGACAGCTCAAAGATAAGGTAAGTGGAAATGTGTGGAGGGGAAATTGGGAGAAGTTCTTAGATGCTTGTCGTCGTCCTAAAACAAAATCTGTTCTTACAAGCATGTTGTAAATTTGCCAGGTCAGCGTTCTTGGGTTTGAAACATCTGAGGTGCTTACACGTGGACAACATACTTTTGCACGTGCTGCTCACGTGAGTTGGGAGATACAAATGTATAGGGAACATTTATTTTATTAATCACTTGCGTGTCCCGAGAAAACTTTCACTATGAAAGTTGCAACACTATCAGAACTGATTATCTATTCTGCTTATTACCATACGATCAGTTAGTAGGTACGGATGAAAATTGAACGAGCATTCTCAAATTTGTTCCTACATATATAATTAGTATAATTTAAAAATAGTATCAGTATTGTTTCTTATCCTTATTCCATGACAGGTGAACAAAATTAATGCATGTTTAACAAATGACATTTCTACATTTTATGATATTGTAGTAGACTCATCACTCATAACTTCATGTGCAAATAACTCAATTCAGTTGCCTCATAACCCGAAAGAGTAAACCACGCAAGGAAACATTTTATATATGCACCAGTTTATTTTTAGAACTTGGAACACATTTTCAGGTGGGAGAAGAGAGAAAACAGATAGGACCCGACGTGGGTACTGTTCCTCAATTGAATGAACTCAAAGTATGTACATTTATTTCATATGGAATGGGCAACATTACATCAGTCATTCTCCATATCTCCCTCAAAGGTTTATTCTAAACAAAACCTTGCAAGTTTTTCCTCTGTTGCAGAGAGAATTTATTGCAGTAAATAAAGTGGGGTATGGACTAATGCACATCATCTAAACAGGGCAATCCCCAAGTATAGATATCATGTATTTATGTATGAGACGCTTACTATCTTATCAATTGAGCTCAACTTCTGCCCGCAGAGGTTGATTCGAGAAGAAAGCTTCCAAGTTGCTGCGGACCAGCTCCTCAAGTGCTGCAAATGAATCCGGAGTTAGAACAGCCTTGTGTGGAGACAAGACGACATTGTCCAATGTAAGTAGCGGTTCGGGAACGTGAGGTTCGTTCTCGAAGACATCAAGACCAGCACCACCAATCTCACCCCTCACCAACAACTCAACCAATTCCTTCTCATCAATCAACGCCCCACGTCCAACGTTAACAATCACACCCATCTTTCCCAGTGCTGTCATCACATCCTTGTTTATTATACGGTGTGTCTCGTTTGTTAATGCACAACAAACAATCAACACGTCGACGTCTGATGCAAGGTCCTTGACGTTAGCATGGTAAGTATACGTGACGTGAGGCTTTTGCTTCCTTGAGTTGTAGGCAATGCTGCACCCGAACGCCTCAAACCTCTTGGCCACCCTAGAACCAATGCTCCCTAGTCCCACAATCCCGACTCGTTTTCCACTCACCTGAAATAATTTGATAACCACGTCAAGAAAACTAGTAAAATTTTCCTTTGATGCCCCACTATATAATTCCATATTGTGGTTTTCTCAACACCAAAAAAACCATCCACAACAGAATCAGTTTGAATCTTCTATTGCAAAGTAGTCAAGGATTTTATATTTCACTTCACACTAGCAAACCACGTAAAATATTTCAGCTTATATGGAAGGATTTAATGAAACCATCAAATGACCAAAAGAATTCAAAATCCATCAATATTGCACAAATCCTTCGTAATATAAGATTATAGAAACAAATTCAAATGATTTATTATTAGAAATTTAAAACTCGGAACTCCAAATTCATCATCCAAAGGCAATGTAATAGTTGCCAATTTTAGAATAAAACACCAGAATCAGAATACTTAGTAGAATTCCCTACCAATTATTATCTAACTTAATGAAAACTAAACCTCAATTCAGCTCATTAGTGAACTTTTTAAGTAGGCATCTCTGTAATGGTGGTTGATCATACAATTGAACTGCATTTGATCTACTTTCAGACCATACATAAGGAATGATCAAATAATGAACAGCAGATTAGAGAAGAATATGATAATCTATATGCGGTCGACCTTTGACCCCAGAGTATACTCATTCTGGACGGGCCAAGACCCAGCCCGAACAAACCGATCAGCAGCGGATACGCGTCTCAGAACATCTATGGTGAGCCCCACGGCGTAATCCGCCACGTCGTCGGAGTAGGCATCGCCGGCGCTTGTGACGCGGATGCCACGGCGGCGGCAGGCGGCCAGGTCAAAGTTGTTGATCCCGGCGCTGGTGCCGAGGACGTACTCTACGGAGGGGTATCTGTCGAGGTCCTCGGAGGTGACGGGTGTGGGTCCGAAGCAGAGCATGACGCGCGCGGACTTGGAGAGCGTGGGGAATGACGGGTCTGGTGGGTCGGCGAACGGGTCGAGGACGGTGTATTTGGTTTGGAGGAAGGGCAGAAAGTAAAGGTTGAAGCTTGGAAAGCGGTGGAGGAGAAGCAGCGGCGGGGATTCTGGTGTTTGGTGCTGATTGGGGGGGGGGG
>NC_026150.1:9100921-9108439 GCF_000512975.1 Sesamum indicum
GGGGGATTCTGGTGTTGGGTGCTGTTGGGCGGCGCCCGCCATAGGTGGCTGACGAGAGTTTGGGATTGCTGCTCAGTAACCGGAAATCCTGTGACCTGGGGAAGAGTAATCGAGTATACGACTTGGGTTCGCTGCTCATTCCAATTTGTATCCACATGAATAATAAATAGAGATATTACAATTCTCTCTCTCCTATAATTATACATAAATTTTTTTTAATTTTAAAAATTTTATTTAATATTTTTAAAGTTTATTTTCATCTAATAAATTAGTTCATTCTTTAGTCAATATTCACTAAATTTATCGGTATTAATAGAAAAATTGAATGAAAATTGATACATATATCATTGATTGATTTATTACTGACTTATTGTATATTGTATGTTTTTTGTCGAATTAAATAATTGATTTATTACTAATTTATTTTAGGTTCAATAATTTTTTTATAATTAAAGTATCTTCATACATCTTTACACTTTAATGCATGTGAAAATTTTCATTATTTTAAGGGTAATTTAATCCGAAAAACATGTTTGACCTGCAACAAGTCAGTAATAAATCAATTGATGGTAAATATCAATCTTCATTCAATTTTTTTTTATTAATATTAATATTTTCAGTGAATTTTGACTAACGAAAAGAATTGTTTGTTAGATGGAAGCAGACTTCATAGGTGTTAGGTGTAATTCCCAAATTATAGGAGGTTTACGTGTAATTACACCAAACTCATAGGATGAAAGTGTAATTATCCCTAATATTATCTAGACAATAAATATTTAAAATAAATATAAAATATTATCATCATTAAGTTTATAAAACGATTATGTCAAAAACAATGTAAAAAAAAAAAGATAACTATGTAAAGCAATGAAAAAGTTAGAAGAGTAGGTGTACGTAAGAGTTAATAAATAAATTAATAAATTAAATTTGATATATTAAAATAATTAAAATATTAATTCACCTCTTTTTTAATTATATAAATATAGATTACATCATAGGTGATGTCATTATTATGTTTCAATAATTTATATATTACAAATATAAATTTTCCAACTACTCTTGTCCTTTTTGGGGGGCTTTAATTTTCAAATCCTAATTTGGTAAAGTTTCATTTTCATAACATTTTTATGGTTAATTAGTATTTAAGATTAATTATTCTTCTTAAATTATGCCTCTATTATATAATAAGGTCCGTTTACTTTGATATATTAACCTTTATTAAAAATGTTGGTGTTCTGGCGACCACTACCAAAATTAAAAAATAAAACTTCGGAAAAATTAGAGTTTAAGTGAGGAATTGCAAACCAAAAAAAAACCTAGGAACAAGATTTCGAGGAAGGTCGGCTTTCTCCCGAAAAGTGTATACAGAGGTACATTTTTATTGTTCAAAATATTTAATTGGGAAAAAACTTTTCATGGTGATATAAATTTGGGAAAGAATAACAAAATAGTAATTTTCCAACAAAAATGATAAGGAATTAGGAAAGTAGACATAGGATAAAATTAATACACTCTTTTCAAAATAATTAAGTAAACACCTCATGATTAATATATAATTTTTTAATCATTCATTTAATAAAAAACAGTCTCATCACTCATTTAATTCAATCCTCAAGGTAAATGGGACTAGAAATATTAAATTTAGTGTCATGTGTATACTAATTGGATGACCAGTTCAATTTCTTTGGATTTATTTACTTCTTCTTGTCCGAGCCTAGAATATATATATATATATATACATATATATATAGACACACACTATATTTTATATATCTATACTAAAATAATATATATTTGGGTGAATAGCAATTTACCACCATGTGATATTAAAAATGAGCACATTATCTCCCTATGAAAAAAATATAATAATTTACCCCCTTATACTTTTTAAAATGAGGTAAATTGCTTCATTTTAAAAATTATATGGGGGTAAATTATAATATTTTAAAAAATATAGGGGGTAAATCATTATTTATTTTTGCATAAGAGGTAATTTACTCATTTTCAATATTACAAGAGGTTACTTGCATTTTTTTTCTATATATATATATACCATATTGGTAAGATTGTAAAATGTGGGTCCCTCCAAATAATGTCGTAATCTCTATTTGGTCCTCATTTATATCTAAAATTTCACTGATGGAGTAATTAATGATTTCTAGAAATTGTTTTGTGTGGTTCCATTAACTATGTGAGATTTTTGGTATTTTATCGGATGCCAGCTAATTTTTCTAAGTTTTCGTTTCTGTATACAAGTTTTTGTAAAGATTCAATCTTGTTCCTGCTCTGATGATTGCCTTAATATCCCATTGACATTGTTTTCTTTGTTTAATTGGTATTTTTTTTGGAGCGGATATTTACATATTTTTAAGAGTCTACCTACAGATAAAATGACGCCTATTTGTAATTATGTGATATTTCAATTAGGTAACTTAAATATTATGACCTAATTGTAGAATTGTAGTTATATGTCATCCTCAGTACAATCAGGTGTTATTTTGTTTCTGTATTAGGGAGTTTCACACTCTCACGTTATACTCCTGAAAATTATTTAGCCACATCTTTTTTAAATATTTGGCGCACTCATCCCATAAGGCGTGTTTGCTTCGTTGCATTTCGTATTTCCCCTCCGGATTCATTTTGGATTGTTAGTTGGATTGTGCCAAATGAGATGGAGTGCTTACCCGTTTACTTCCTCCGATAAACTTCGAATTGTATCCTTGCAATTCTATTTACCTGCATGGATTAAATCCACCATTTATTAGTTCTATTACCTTTTTGCCCCCTTCAATTTGAGAAATTACAGTACGCAGTTGCCCCCCTCCCCATCGTCTTTCCCTTCCCTCTCTTTCTCCAATTTCTGCTTTAACATCGTTCTGACGCGAAAGGGGAGCCTTCCCCCTACCCGTTCCAATCGGCAATTCCAACCACCATATTCTCGGTAAGTTAACCATTATCCAAACATTCTCCGCAAGCATGAACGTCATATGTGTACCGGTTGTATCTTTAGCCGACCCCTTATCTCGATTTTTAGGTTTTCTGAATTTTCGTATTCCCTTCTTGCAGCCGGCGACTTCCGTGGCTTCCTAACCCTTTTCGAACATATTCCCAAAGGTAATTGCTACTCTTTATTCATTTTGTTTACTCGCCTTTATATCCGCAGTTCTGATTTGAAATTTGTTGTGTCAATTTTCTTTAGCTCACCTACTACTACACTCAACACATACAATACTTTCTAACCTCTGTTAGTTATAATTTCTTCAATTTTAAATGCTTTGTTCTTTGTGAAGAATTTGTCTTACACCTGGTACGTGTAATGTTATTTGTGAAATGCGTTATTCCATTTACCTCAGAATGTATGATTTTCTTACTCTGACTACTGTCTAATTTTCCTCTGCGTCTACGTTAATTGCTACGGTACTTATCAATACAAATTACACACATTTGATGCTTAGCTTATCATGTGGTTCCTAATGTCCTGAAGTTGCATCCCTAAACTGTCACTCTCTAGGGCATTTCTAATGGAAACCCTTCGTTCCAAAAATGATTTCAGTAGTAGCGATTCCGAAGGTAGAACGGGTAGTAGGTACCGTTCTTCTGCGTCAACCGAATCTTTTGTTCCGTTTTGCCGCTGTGGATGTTGTCTTACGTGCCTTGTGGACTACCCTAAATCTGGGTCGAAGATTTCGCAGGTGCCTGGGTAACGAGGTTCGTTATTTCAGTACATACTTACTCATGTGCATACAATGTTCATTGGATAATTCGTATATGCTATTCTCAGCGTATACGAATCATTCCTTCACTGTTGCCCATTGCTTATGTAAGACATCTATATATACGCATCACATACCATTCTTTATAATCAGGGTCAGTACTGCGGCACGTTCCAATGGGTGGACCCCCATATGCCGCAAGTCAAAAGAGATCATTCCCGGACTGTTGAATCATATCTCCAAATATGAAAGTCAGATGAAACATTTGAATGATAGCCTACAGGCGGAGGAGACGCGCCGTTGTACATTAATAAATTATTTGATCGTCTTAATCATTGTTTGGCTAATAACTTTTTCTATTGCATTGAATATCTAATCTTGTTTAATCACTCCGACTGTGTATAATTTTTTGTTAGCTCAGGCACTTCATCCACGCTTTAGTTTATGCAATTTTTATTGTCACATGCACTGTAGTCTACAAGTAAGTTCTCATCAATCATACGGTCTAATTTTTATTTAACTATTTCTTCCATACTGTATATGCATGAAATTCCACTTGTTTTTCATAATTGTTTGTTTCCATTGCTTATTAATATCGATGTATTCAAGTTTAATAATGTGATCTTACGGTGGTTTACCTTATCTGCAACACATATGCCATTACACATTCTTTGCATTCCATACGTTATTACATTAATCCAATATATTACCAAAAAATCCAGCTACTCTTGATCTTCCGGGTTAAATATACCTTGTGCCTTATGAGTACAATGCACAATTACAACACTTCACTTTGCACCTACGACTGGGGTGTTCCATTGTATGGTGATGTTTGCATTACTTAATCATATGTATTAAAACATCTGCACCTGTACCTTTTGCATTCAGACAGAATATTCCCACATCTCTCATTCAAATTGTGTAGTGCATTCATTCATCCAACTACCCATCCACCAACTACTTCATTTATTGTGAGATAACTTTAAGCATTAATTGGGGAGCTGCAGTTGTGAATAAATTTGATGCGATAGGCTTAAAATGCCAGTGGCCTACAATGGTTTATATATCTGCTGCACATTCATTTACTGCTAATGCCCGTCATATCCTACACCACTGCCACACTTTGCGATTAATTATTCCCATCTACCTTAATGTAATGCAACATGACGTTTAATTACTAGGGAGTTTACACTTTGTCATACTGACGATTGTACAGTGCTTTCCATCCATTGGCCAAAGCATCAAATCATTATCCCCAACACGGCCTATAAATGTGACTGAATTTTCCATTTTCGATTTGCAACATCCTTTTCTTACTTTTGTACACCCCCCAACATACTTTTTCTGGAAATACCGAATGATGTGGCCCGACGACTTCTACTACCAGCGCTACATGTTCTATTGTTCCAAGTGGACAAAGGATATGGAGAGAACGTTTGTTAGTAAACTGCTTAATCATGCGAAGAAAGATCGTTTTCACCCCGATCATGAGAACAAGTTCACGATAACTGATGCGTTGGAAGCGGTCCATAAATGTCACGGCGTGAAGATTGACCTTGGTTGGGGAAAGTACGTCGTCAAGTTCCTACGCGAGAGACACGATGTGTGTGGGAAGCCGATTGCTTGCCGGGATGTTATCTGCAACACTAGGCTACGTTTCGTGATAGCGTTTGACTCAACTTGGAAGGAGTTCTGCGAGGTGATTTATTTTTTTAAATTTTTTTTCTACATGTTGTTACATTAGTATATTGCGGACAACCATTACAATGTGCACTTATATTGTTTGTGATGTATGACTTTGTATTTGCAGGAATCCCGCGTCGGTAAATGCTACATGAATGCTTATAAAGACATGTGGGACGATCTCTATAAGCTCTTTGCCCAGCCGGTAGACTCAGACTCCGCTTCTATTGACGATGCCAGTCCTGAAATGAAAGAAGGGGATGCCAAGGAACAATCCGATCATACTGTCGCCCTTCCACCTTCCGGGCTATTGGGAGTTGCACCAAAAAATCTTTGCCCGTACGGCTATGTCTTGGATAACCCTACTTTGAGCTCATCCCTCTGGAATTTCTTCGATGATCTCTACGGGTGCAAGGATGACGCCGACTCCTTGCAGCCACTGTCGGGTGCTCCAAGTGCCGGCCAGAAATGCTCAAATATCAAGTGTGGGAACCCTGGCGCTGCAAGGTCTGAAGGACAAGCCAGCTCGTCCCCGTCCAATCGTACTCCCGTGAAGAAGGTTGACTGAGGCATGAATGCTGTGAGTGAGATCTGTTGGAGGTTTCTGTTGAAAGGGTTTTAGGAAGGAGGTTCTGTGGGATGTTTGCCATTCATTCATGCATGCATGGGAAGCTTCATATTATATTATCTAGATATACATATATATATATATATGTAGATATTAATGTACGTATGATTTAAAAGATTGCGGACTTTTCCTTGGGATTGATGTTGTCTGTTGCCAACATTTTCTCATTCCGTCGTAGCTTATTTAACTTTCACCTTTAGAATGTCTATAAATGCTTTTCATTGTGTATAAGACTGTAGGGCACTAATTAGAACTGTCATATAAGGCAGGGAATGTTTGTTCGTCACTGTTGCAGGTTGTCCTTTTTGGTCTCATATGATCGGCTGGGTTCCATATGTTTTTTGTGGACCACCTGCACGTGTTAATCGTACTGTCTGTACTAAAGTATAAATTCTGTTAATTAATCAATGTACGGATGGTTTTATGTACGTAGCCAAATTTCATTTACTTGTACTTTGCAATCTCCATTTCTGTATTCTTGCAAAATAATTTTTTGAATGTGTAATTTGCAATCTCCACTTCTGTATTGTTTTCCATAGAACTCTCTACTAAATACGTAGTAACTCATTATATGAAGGGGGATATTAAGAGCTCATTTGGCTGTTTTTTCATTTTCATTTTCAGTTTTCAACAATTGGAAATGTGTAGAAATGCTTTAATGATTTTTGTGCGAAAACTGAGAATATGTTTGGATTAGTTGTTTCCAAATATAGGTATATAGGTATGAGAATGTTGAATATATGTATATGTATTTTTTATGTGATAGAAAGACAACTATGACAAGCCCATGTGACCTATATAAATTTGAAATTGAGAATTAAAATGGGAATGCATTCTCACTAAAAATGGCTTGACTAAACAAATTCTCACATATACAAATAGTGAAAAGTGAAAAAAATCTCATTGAAAACACAACCAAACAAGCTCTAACTTTTTTCCTTTGTTGTAGGAATGTAAGATGAATCTGTAATTAATTACAACATGGACTTCATATATAAGGTTACTGCATTATCAATAATTTGATTTTATGTATCCACACTTAACCGTACAGTCCAAACACATTTGATTACAACGGCACTATCTATTGATTTCCAATGCAGTCTTAAGTACGTAGTTAATTATGGCAATGTGGCCATTTCTTCTATCATCCAACCCGTCTCCAATACGCGCTCATTTAAAAGGCATGTCTCCTGCCTTTTCCTGTAAAGTCCATCCATCTCTTCACAAACCCTATTCACCTTCTTCCTCCATTCTTTCTCTTCACCCACCGGCATACGCTACTAACGTCTCTATATGCCTCGCCGCAAGTATCCCATGGGTCAAGCGCAGTATTTTTATACCCCCATTTAGACCAAGAAAGTCGACAACGCGTTCTGCACCTACCTTCACATCCATGCGTTTATGGGCAGTCCACAGTCCAACCCGTTACGCCCCGATAACTATGCGTAGAAACTCTGCAGATCGGTGAACGAGTATGCTGGCCGCGCCTCGCCT
>NC_026150.1:9108449-9113176 GCF_000512975.1 Sesamum indicum
CTTCTGCGTTTGCGATATGATACTTTCGGGAAGCTGCTTCAGGACACTAACATAAGATGGAACGAAGACGTATTTTTGGACACTAACACTGGCGGTGCTCGTTAGCGTATTTTTGGATAGTCGAACGTCAGGAGAATCGATTGTGTATCAAAGGATTCTAGGAGTAATAATAACAGAGCAGGTACTTTTATACTCCAACATGGACCAAAACGGTAGACGACTCATTCTGTAACTATTTGTATTATCACGCTCTTATGGGCAGAAACCACACCGACCCTTCTAACCCGGATTATGGCTCGTTGTGCACCGCTGCCCAGGCCATCAGGGAGTTTGCGGGGCGTTATGGAATTTGGATTTCTTCCGAGACAGACTGAGCTTGTTGCGTCTGCGATACGAGACGTTTAAAAAGGAGCTCGAAGAACTAGGCATCACATGGAACCAACAAAGCAACAGGATGACCAGCGGTATGATCGAGTGGAGGGGGCTCATACAGGTATGGTTTTAGCAATGCTTATTTTGTTCGCATGATGTATTTACATATCATCGTATTTTACTATAAATACGTCCATGTACAGGACCAGCCTTTCGCTAAGGCATACTTCTATTTCGGGGAGCCGAAATGGGAGCAGTTGGAGAAAATTTTTCGTGGGCCTGCGCTTACCCCTTTGCAGACAACTTCCATGGAGATTGATGAGTACGAGCCCAGCGATAAAGAACCAGATGTTGTCTTTTTGGGGAAGAAACCAAGGATTGAGCTGGATGTGATTGATTTGGTGACAAGTGAGGACGAAAGTTAATCATAAGCCTGGGTGGATCAAGCGTTCGGTGGTGGTTGTCTTGTTGTTCAATGTTTTATTTTTTTGGTCTTGTCGTAAGGGAAGGGAAAACATTTTCTATGATCTGTACTGGAATAAGTTTTTAATGTTTTGTTTGTATGAAATACTTGTGAACATCTATTCCATTTTATACTTTGTTTAAAATCATATGTGGTTTTTTTCTGATGATGTATGGAAAGTATTTGCTCCAGTCTTACAGGCAATGTTTGCTGGAAGGGTCATCACAAAGATGCCAGTTTTCAACTGAAAAAAAACGCATTTGTCGAAGGTGCTGATCTGATGCGTTGCATACAGAGACATAAATGACTCTTATACGTCTTTTTTATTAGTTTTGAGGTGGTAATTTTTTTTTTAAAAATTAACTAAAAATGGCTTTCAACGGTCACATTGCTTGACACATGAAGGCATACGCGGCTTTTGGACGTGAGGCTTCTAACCATCTACTTGCTGCTATTGCTTCACAAACATCAGCAGATTACTCTGTTGCTGGAGCTGGTGTTGTTGCAGATCTTATGGATCGAGGATAGAATGAAAAGAAGAAAAACAGATCGTGGTTTGTATAATATAGGCGCATTCACATTTTACTTCATTTTGTTGGTTATTTGTACAGTCGAACTACACATCATTTATTCTTCATATGATTGGGCCACGTCGTATGAGCTGGCGCTTGATAATTTGTTAGAGAGTTTGTTGGTAGAACTTGAATATTTAAGCACACTTCGTCTGCTTCTTTAGCTCTATAACAGAACACAAAAACAAAATGCAAACCATGGCTTCATTCAGTTTTTTATATGAACTCTCTTGCACTTTAGTTGCTTTCGGAAACTGGATATTGTACAGTGATTAGCCTTAATCTTAAGGCTGTCCGCATGCCAGAGCTTTTGGCTTGTACGCAACAAGCCAAATTAAAGACTGGTGCATCAGGCTTTGTGTAAAGGCAGCCGCGACTAGCCTTTCTTTTAAGGTTGTGCCCAGCAAGCAATGGGTCACTCAATGAGACCCATCACTGTAAATTTTACTACAAAACCTATAAAAAAATCACCACCCAACCTTTATAAATTCAGCGCATGAGGCTTTCACTTCTCACTTCACATTCACAATGAAACTTTGTATTTTACTTCCGTTGACACAACTTTTCTTCGGATCATTTGTATAAATATTTCTTGTTGGGGTTCACAAGTCTTTTTTCTCATGCAAATGGGTATACGCTTTGTGTACGACCCTCGTGACGGAAATGTATTATATCAAGAAGCCTAACATAGGTCCAATGATATTCCCGAAGGTGACCTAGGCGACATAATGAAGATGTCTATGGTGGATATACCACTATCTCATGGAATCGTTAGTGGATATACCACTATCTCATGCGATCCTTGGTGGATATACCACTATCTCATTCAATCTGTCGCCAAACGTGCATGATAGTATGTCCATGGAAACATATTCACCCAAACATCTTGAAACTTCATTACAAGTTCAGTTTGGGAGAATTGGTTTCAGCAGTACGATCAAAGGTACTACTAATCTTGCCAATGGATCGTAAAGGGGGGAGATGAAAGAGAATTAAGCTAGAGACGTATAATCGATCGCATGTCAATTTCCTTATAAGTGATGAAATGAGTTTTTCTTGTCGGCGAACTGGTCATCGAACGGTCAGTTCGGTGGCGATGAAAATGAGGAGCAAATTGAGATAGTGCAAACTGTGGGCAAGGTAATAAGGAGAAGTTGGCGTCAACGCATCAGACGCAATTGTAAAATGGGTGGACATTTGTCCCCTTAATTGTAATTATTTAATTGAATGTCATTTCAACATTATAATATTTTTGGCCTTTATTATACTGTTAAAAATTATTTCTATATACGTGTGTGTAAGACTGCAAACTTTTTTCTTCCCAACGTAGTTGTTGCTGGTGGTAGTGAGGTGAATTGGTATACGTATCACGTCGTTCACACAGTGCTGTAATACCTTAAGGTATGTATACATAAGGCTGCCAAAACGACTGCTTGTTGGAGTGGTGAAAGCAGCAAAAATACATGAAAACTAAAGCAAAAACAGACAACACTCTTGTTTTTTTCCACCTCCAAATGAGCTTATGTGATATCCTAATGTACGTATAGGTAAGGCTGCCAAAACGGCTACTTGTTGCAGTGGAGAAACAACCAATAATACCCAAACAAAAAAATAAAAACATACATCACTGTTGTTGATTACCACCGCCAATTGAGCTTATTTTGTGACAGTTGGCATTGAAAGTGAACGAAGCAATTATAACCTGAATGAAAACGGACACAAATGAGGTGTTTTTTATGTACCTGGTCACCGCCCTCATGTAGCCGTCCATTAGTCTCCTCCGCAACCCTTACCCAAAACACCCGCCCTTTCCTTCCTTCCTTAACACTAGCCCCAAACACAGACGTTTTTTCCTCCACCGGCAAACGGTAAACCTTATTCAGCCATGCCGAGATGGAGAGTTCCAATTGCACAGAGGAGGTATCTTTACACTCGGACATGGACTAAGAAAGTGGACCAACTTTTCTGCGACAGCCTGTATTACGACAGTATGAGGGGGATTACCCATTCGGACCCCATGCACCCGCATGCACCTGGAGAACGAGTCTTTGCAGAGTGCTGGCGATGTCGTTAACAAGTTCGTCGGGAGATCATGTCCATGGACTTCTTCGGAAAGAGGTTGAACCTGCTTCGGCTGCGCCACGATACATTTGCAATGTTGCTGGAGGAACCCCACATCGCATGAAATAAGGAAACGAACTGGATGTCGGGACGGAGACATTATTGGAAGGATATCATTTGGGTAAATTATTCCTGAATCCGGCTTGGTAGTATTTTTTTATGTAACCAATAGTTTTTGTTTGTTGGAATTTTTTGGTTCGTAGGCAAATCCATTTGCGAAGGCGTACTACTACGTCGGTGAGCCAAGATGGGACCAGTTGAGTGAGATTTTCCTTAGGGCCCTGCTTTCACCTTGGCGTTCGATGAGCAATGACATTGAGCCTATTGAGAATGGTAGGAATGTTGCAGATTTTGAATTCTTGGGGATGAAAGATAATGTGGAGCTTAATGTCATTCAGGCGGTGCCCAATGATCAGGAGAAGTGAAGGAGGTGGGATGATTTTTGTGTACAAGGATTGATGCCGGTGGATTATCGATAGAAGACGACAAAAATAAAAAAAAAAATATTTTGTACAAGAAAGGCGTTATGTATGGTCATGAAGTTCCTTTTGTAAGAATGTATTTGGGTTATGGAGATTTCAATGAATATGCTTGCAACAATGATCTCTTTCGAAAGCCTAACATGCATCAAACCCTATGTTGTGTTATATATGAATTGCATGATTTGTTTTAATTGATATTTGATGTTAATGAAGCTTGTCCCAGTACAAACCACCCACGCACGTAAGGAATTACAGAAATCATACGGGACGTAGAGTAGCACTAAATAACCGTTGATTACTAATGCACGTAATGATAGTCTGAATCCTCATCAGAGACGCGCCTAAAGAGTAATAATTGCTCGGCCTTGTTGCAGCAGTGAGGGAAGTTGGGCATTCTTCCAATAAATACGGCATTCCATCGCATACCGCGTACTAAAGCAACCCCAACCAATTTAAAACTAATCGACACTTGAATCTGGAAAAATTATTCTTCAGTTTTTGAACAGCCATTGACATAAACAAAATGCCGAGACGCGGACATATGGGCCAGGGGCATTACTTCTACAGTTCAAGGTGGACGCGAAGGTTGACGACTTTTTCGTCGACGCACTCGTATACCAGGCTTCCCTGGTCTCACGAGGCGCCTATCACACAGCGCGTCGTGTGGCTAGTAGTCCGCTGACTAAGTCCGCCAATACCTCCGCTCGGCACAAATGC
>NC_026150.1:9113908-9114290 GCF_000512975.1 Sesamum indicum
AACTCCACCTTGTACGCCACCGTCCCATTACGCCTAAGGACAGGCAAAGGACCAACATATTTCTGCATCAACCGAGGATCTCTCCACCTTGATGACTTTGACAATTTCGGATTCGGGACCTTCACCAGCACCAGGTCTCCCGCATTGAACTCAATGAAGCGGCGATTCTGATCTGCATACTTCTTCATCCGCTTCTGAGCTGTCTCCAGGCAACTTCTAACGATATCAACATTCTTCTTCCACTCCTGGTAGAAACTTCGAGTAAGAGGGGATCTCACACTTTGTGGGGTGTCAAGAGTGTGAGGAAGGAGCGGCTGCTGCCCAGTAACGATTTCAAAAGCGCTCTTGTTGGTGGTGGAAGAGCTCTTTTGAACATTGAAAT
>NC_026150.1:9114906-9193212 GCF_000512975.1 Sesamum indicum
GATTTCCGTAGGTCCCCGCCTCTCGGAACGTATACGCGGTTTCCCTTGGTCATCAGCAATCCATCCTCGATCCAAAAGTGTCGAGCCTTGCCCTGCTCGACAAGCCGAATCAGGCGTCGCGCCGCGGGATCTCTCGGTAGTAACTCCCGCACCTGATCCTTCGTAGAGATAGCAGCCGCGCTAGAAGAGAGCGCTGCTATCGACTCCAAGTTCGCCAAGTCCGCCCTGCGGCTCAAGGCATCTGCTGACTGCTTCCTAAGCTCCACAAGCTTAGGTTGCGGTATTCGGTACGGTGCCCTAGCGGGCGGTCTCGTGCCAGGCACCAACTCGATCTCGTGATCCACTGCCCTCTTCGGTGGTAGCTTCCGAGGCAGCTCGTTTGGCATCACGTCTTCAGACTCCCCCAATAGTTTCTTACTACCGCCCGGGGTGGGCCCTGACACCTCTTCCATCTCTTCAAAACAAAGGGTACCCAAGTAGGAGATCTCGTCCTGCTTGTGCCCCTTCTCAAACTGCATGGCCGACAAGTTTTTCTCTCCAGTACGTCCGGCCAAGGTAGGAATGACACACGGCTTCGCCCCCAACATCATCAGCGAATCGGCATGAGGTAAGACAGCAGTGCGTGTATCCCGTAGAAATTCAAGCCCAAGGATAAGCTTGAAGTCGTCCATTGCCACAACAGAAAGATTGGTCTTGCCCTCATAAGCACCAACCTTAATCAGCACAGACTTGGCTACACCGGCAATGGGTTGTGCAGCCGAGTTGATCGCCTTCACACGCCCAACTCCCTTCTCCAGCACGAGCCCGAGTCTCGCCACTTCGGCGCTCGCAAGGTAGTTGTGAGAGGCTCCAGTGTCGATCATGGCTCGAATCGGCTTGCCATGAATCTTCACATCAACGAACATCAACCCTTTCTTCCTAGGAATCCGGGGCTGAACTTCTTCTTCTTTCTTTTCCGGCTGTTCCACAGTAAGAGCCGGGATGGTCTTTTTCGCAAGGGGTGGCGCAACTCTCTTCGCCGCCACCGTAGAGAATGTGTTGCACCATTGGTTCACGGCCCCCAAGTTGTCCTCATCCTCCTCCGTGTCATTCTCACCACCTGCCTCTGCTTGTGGCTCCACACTCTTTGAGGACGACACCTTGTCGGTAAAGGTCGTTGCCAATGCATTCAACACCTGTCTCTTCGGGCAATCCCGATACATATGCGGACCATCGCAGATCAAACACCCTCTCCTCCTCTCGGGTGCTCCCTGCTTGTTCTCCTGGGGCCTGTTCCTGTCTGAACTGCCCTGTGAGCCATTCTGAGAGTGGGGCCTCTGGTCTCCCCCACCTCGGCTGAAGTTATTTCTGAACGATTTCATCCCATTCCACTTACTCCGCTCAGGACTAGGCGTCGCTTGCCTATCCTTCTGAGTCTCCAGGTTGAAATATGCCAAGCGTTCGGCCGCTATAATAGCCGAACTCAAATCGGTCACTCGTTGCCTCTGCAACTCGTTTCTCGCCCACTGTTTCAAGCCTTCCATGAAAGTGAACAGCTTGTCTGCCTCCGACATGTCTCGGATGTTCAGCATCAGCGCTGAGAAAGCTTTGACATATTCCCGCACGGAACCTGTATGTTCAAGCTTTCGCAATGCCCTCCTGGCATTGTACTCCACATTCTCGGGGAAGAACTGCTCTCTAATCGCCTCCCGTAGAAGAGCCCACGTGTCGAGCTGTATTTGATGAGCCTGGATTCCCGCAAACTTGGTCCGCCACCACAGCTTTGCGTCACCAGTCAGGTACATGGTCGCAGTCGCAACCTTCCTTGCCTCGTCCCGCACGTCTGCCGCAAGGAAGTACTGCTCCATGTCGAAGAGGAAGTTCTCGACCTCCTTCGCATCACGCTCACCGCTATAGGCCTTCGGTTCTGGTATTCGAAGCCTACCGCCGGGGTCGTGAGCAACCATAGGCGTGCTACCCACTGCACGCTGGAGCAACCCAATCTGAATGGCCATTTGCTCCATGTCACGCCGCATATCGGCAATGCTGTCGTTCCCGAATACGCCAGCCATCTCCTGAATCACGTGCCGACACTCGTCCAACTCCGAATTCAGCACCGTGATCTCAGATTCTAGAGAAGAGACCTTCGTCTCCAATTCCACCAACCGGGAGTGTCCGTCCTCCGGGTTCTCAGCTCTCTCGCTGGTTGAAGCTGCGGCATGTCGCGGGCTTTCCGGATCTTGCCCCGATGCCCTCGCAGCAGTAGCGGTCCGCCTCGGCCCCATCGTGGCACGAGGCTCTGATACCACCTCTCACGAGGCGCCTATCACACAGCGCGTCGTGTGGCTAGTAGTCCGCTGACTACGTCCGCCAATACCTCCGCTCGGCACAAATGCAGCGCGCCGAATATATCAGAGTCGGGAGGAACAAATCACAAAACAGTAAATTGCGCACGCGGATTCAGAAAACCAAATTGCATTGAACTGAAAATGCGATCAACGATGCTAGAGCAAGGGGTTCGCCTTGAGGGGGACTCCAACACGTCACTAAACCAAGCTTCTTGAACTCATTCCCCCCTATAATAGGCTTAAAAAAATAAATCCTATTGTCTACACTAGACACTAGAAAAGCTGAAATTTGCAACTCAAGAGGTACAACGTCCCCTTGAGGAATCTAAACAACAGAAAGCAAATAACAAAGCAGTAACAAAGCAATAAAAGGCCTACACCTAGGACTCTAAGACTAGTTGGTTGTCCAGCGTCTGTCGATGAAGGCTGAGTGGTCGGCCATGTAGAACGGTTGAGTGGCCGAAGTGCGCGTCACGGGGCCTAGTGAATGGGCAACCCGTGACACCTGGGCAGGTCCCAGTCGGATCGACGACGGACGAATATGATGTCGTTGACTTACGCTGCCGCCCAGGTGAATAGGTTCGTCGGAAGACAATGGCTGATGCATTTTTACAATAAAAAACTTCGCCTCGTGAGGTTGCGATACGATACCTTCAGAAAAGTTCTGGCGGATCGGTGTATAAATGGAATGAAACACGAACTGGATGAGTGGCAACAACTATGACTGGAGGAGAATATTCCGGGTATGTGTTTCAAACTTCGCTTTACAAATCTGTATGTCGAATCGCTACCATACCAACGACTTTGTCAAATGTACTGTTCTCATGCCATAACCCGACCAACTTAGGCCACACCATTCGCTAGGGCATATCGGTACGTGGGCGAACACAGGTGGTGGGAAATGAAGGAGATTTTCTATGGCGATGACATAATTGCATCTGACGCAACCACGTCTGAAGACGGGGATGAATGCAGCCACGGCGGATCTGGGTCACATTCGAGGAGAGTGCAAGTGGAAGGGGAGATTGAGGTAACTGATTTGGCGACAAGTTCGGAAGACGAATGACGATCGCCGATAAAGGGTGGAAGGCAGAAGATGGCCGATTGTTTAGGAGCGAGGCAAATTGCGTAACCCATATTATGTGCATGAAATTATGTCTTTTACGCAAACGTTGAACAATATAAACGTTATCATTACGCAACTCTGCACTTGTATGTACAGTGGTTGAGGGTTTTTGCTTAACACTTGATGCCTCTGATGCATTTTGGTTTAAAAGGTATATTAGTATGTTGTATATTTCGAAATGACATCCCGTACTCCATAAAGATGGTGGTACCAGAGTTACGCGTGGGATGTATTCCCACAAAACACTTTGAACAAGTGCCAAATAGATAAAAAAAAAAAAAAAAACGGATGCTTCTATATTGTAGGATGCACGCATAACAAATGAACAACAAAAATCGCCGAATACATTAGTCATAAGCGTCGGTTGCACCATTCTGCAAATATTGTTTAATACATAAATGCAGACCAAACAAGAAGTAAAAGTTCAAAAGAAATAGAAGGAGGATGCTAAGTTTGTGCATAGTGAGCGATGGGGTATATAGCATAACATAGTGACATTTATAGCCATCCAACCCATTCCAGCCCAATAGGACGTTAGGACAACCTGACACAGACTGGATATTCTTCAACTAGGTGAACCACAAGCATGCATGTCCGGAAGAACAATTCCTGAAGTTACAGAGACACAAGCGTTGGTTAGAATAAGATTAAGATATGTTGATATATAAAAAAGTAGCTTCTTTTTAATGATAGTTGGTTATTCAATATAGTGCCATAACTAGGACCAAATGGAGTTTTGGGATCAATTACCCAACCATCAATATATGAAAATGAAAAAAAATCTCCATATTTTACTTCAATAAAAGATTAAGCTTGTGCGTCAAGGACATGTTCATGAATACAAAATGGAGAAACACCTCTCAATGTCACTGGTAAAGATACACAGTCCAATGTCCCTTCCATCTGGGATAAACTCCTGGAAAAAATTGATCCAGAATTCTTTGTGGGGAAGCGATTGAAAATGAAATACTCTAGGCATTTGCTTTGAAGATTCATAGATCCTTTTATGAACTCAGGCAGGAGCATGAGCTTGAATTTGATATCTAGCAGACCATGTCTACAATCACCCTGGAGAGCTGAAGCTTTCCCAAACAAGTGGAAAGGAAAAAGTCATTATGCATGTGAGAATGCAAACCATAACAATTTATTTGCAAACTTCAAACATGATTGGACAATATGCGGGATGTCTCCATGTGACTCGTCTCTCACATATTTTTCCCTTCTAGCACAAGTTTTAAAGATGACTTAAATGATGTTCACATGCATAATTAAATGAATCTAGAATTTTGCAACCAACTCAATACAAAATACTTAATAGAACCAAATAAAACTGAGTACAACTAAAAAGCAAAATTGAACTGAATACCGAATTTATATAAAAGTTAAAATGGAAATCAAATGTCTTCACTCAAGTTTCAATACATACCAAATTTTATATTGCTCTTCGATTTGGTTGATTTGTTACATTGTGAACTAATTATAAGGTCAAACAACATTATTTGGGTAGACTTATCTGAGAAAGTGGAGCATCCCACATTATACTTTCATTATTATCTTTTTAGATGCAGACTGTAGAAGTTCTCCAATCTCAAACTTGGAAAACATATACTCATCCATAAACCCATGAGAAGAATTATAGTTGCCTTAGATCCAGTGTTTAGCAACTCAATCACACTTTCTCATATAGTGATTATCTACAAAATCTGCAAGAAAATATAGCCTATGCAGCTCCTTCACTTTCTACATTATAGAAATTACAAGAACTCTCTAATTAGCAGGGGCTAGTTGCATTTTACCTCACAATGAAAACATTAATAGAGATCAAAACCTTTTTAACCAAAACAAAACAAAAAAATGGTACCACAACCCCTAAACTTTTGAAGAAAGCTCACTATCACCCACATCAGGAAACAAATAGAAGAAAAAGAAATAGAGAAAATTTTGTCACACACCTTTAGCACACTTCCACATTATCCAAGAAAAATGAGATTATCCAAGAAAATTCTATCACACAGGCCTTTAGCACTTACATTCTGAGTGGCTTGCATCTTTAGCACCATAAGAATGCATCAGGCTCAAATAATGTTACCAATAATCCCCACAAGAGCAAGATCCATCTCTAAAGTGGGGGAATCTGTTGATATCTCTTATAATGATTTCTCTTGATTCGATCTTGCAAATGTACTTGAATGCTGAATGGCAATCCAAACAAATATGAAGGTTCTTTTTCACCCTAATAGGAGCTCCTGGTGGAGTAGCAATCAGTCTAAAAGCCACTGCGAGTTTTTCACTGTGATATGAAAGAAGCAGCTCCTTTTCTTGCTTTTCAACATCATGCAGGTCAACCTCTAATTTAGGAACATACCCAGCCTTGACCATTTGTTCACCTAACTTCTCGAGTTTTGCATATATCTCTTCTAGAATGGCTTCTGTCTCCGACTGTGAATGTGTATATGCTATCTTTTACCTCCATCCAGCTCATCCCTGGTTCCTTTTTCACTTTGCTGTCTTCATCAATCTTCGCACCTTTGCAACATTTTCCCATAATCATGCTGAAGCATAAATATTTGCCAGACGAACATGGGTACCAGATTTTTCGGGTTCAAGAGTATATAGTATCTCGGCAGCACGTTGCCCTATTTCTACATCCTTGTGAATTTTGGCAGCTCCAAGAAGTGCCCCCCAAACCATGGAATTAGCTTCAAATGGCATATTATTAACGAGATGCATTGCCTTATCCAATTTCCCAGCTCGACCAAGGACATCAATCATGCAAGCATAGTGCTCTTGTGTCGGTTCAATGCCAAACTGCTCTTTCATTGTCTCAAAATACCATTCAGCTTCATTAACAAGACCACCATGATTGCACGCACTAAGGACACTGACTAATGTTACATGATTGGGAGAAATACCATCTTTCAACATCTCATCGAACAAATGGAGGGCCTCTTTACCATGACCATGTTGTGCAAGTCCACCAATCATTGCAGACCATGAGATAACAGTTTTGTCATAAACCTCAGAGAAAGCACGAGTAGTGTCCTCTATGCTCCCACATTTGGCATACATGTTAACAAGTGAATTCCCAGCAAAAACATCTGACATGAACCCTAGTTTTCAATGCATGAACATGGATTTGCTTCCCTTGTTCATAAGCTGATAAATTTGCACAAGCATTAAGAAGAGAACTGCAAATAAAAGAATCTGGCTTAAGATCCATGTCTAGTAGCTTCAGGTAGAGCTTCAATGCTTCATCACCTTGTCCGTATTGAGCATAAGCTGTCATTATTGATGTATAAGATGGTAAATCATCAATGGGGCATTCTTCAAAAACTCGAGCTGCTTCATGAAGCTGCCTGCATTTTCCATATGAATCAACAAGACTGTTTGAAATGAAATTATCACCGTGGTAACCTGACTTCACAATAAGTGCATGAATCTGTTTGCAGATAGTAATAGCGGCCAAAGCAGCAATTGCATTAAGCACTGCTAGTAAGTTGCCTGGTCAAATTCCATTCTTTTCTTGTACATCTCCACAAATAGGGTTATGGATTCTCTATCCTCGCCATTCTGTGTGTGGCCAGAAATCATGACATTCAAAGCAACCAAGTCTTTTTCTGGCATCAAATCATAAACTGTTATGGCATCTTTCACCAAACGACATTTGCAATACATGTCAATGAGGCCAACACTAACAAAGGGGTCCTTCATTATCTCCATCTTTATCAATTTGGCATGAAACTGCTTACCCAATTCTTGGACACCTAATGCAGCACAAGCTTTAAGAGCACTTGATAAGGTGAACATATTAGGATAAATCCCAGATCTTTTCATATGATCAAACAGTTTCAAGGCCATCTGATGATAATCATGAGATACACAACCAGCAATGGCAGCATTCCAAGAAGCAATATCAGATTCTGGAATATCATCAAAAACAGTTAGAGAATCTCCAAGATCTCCCACTTTTGCATACATGTCAACTAGTGCATTCAATGAGAACGGGTCACGCTCATATCCAAGCTTTATCAGATAGCCATGGACCTTCTTTCCCTGACCAATATCTCCTAGGTCTGTCGCAGCATTCAAAATAGTCGACAAACTAAACTCATCAGGACTAATTCCACTAGAAATCATTTCCTGAAATAACCCCATTGCTCCCCAAAAAAATCACTTTGAGTATAACTTGTCAATAAAGCATTCCAAGAAACCACATCCCTTTCTGGGATATCCTCAAACAACCTCCTCGAATCTAGAAAATGACCACATTTTGCGTACATAACCACCAACGTATTTGCAACAAAAACATCAGACTCAAATCCAGTTACCACAATAATCCCATGAACTTGTGTCCCTAGCATAAAATTCTTTGTACTCGAGCAGGCCTTAAGCACGCTGGGGAAGGTAAACTCATTACACTTAACACCCAATACATGCATCTCCTGAAAAGCCAAAAGGGCCTCTTCCCCAAGTTCATTCTGAGCATACCCAGATATCAAAGAGGACCAAGAAACCAAATCTGGTTCATGACTTTCTTCAATCAGCTTGCGGGCATCAGAAAAAACTGTACACTTGGAATAGAAATTTATCGAATGGTTCCTATGCTTCAGGTCATGGGACAATCAAAGTTTAATTAGATGGGCATGGATTTGTAGGCCTTGGATAAGGATTTGGTTCGGGGTAGCTGTGACAAGAGCTTTGAGTAGGAAATATAAGTTGAGGCAAACTTCGAGACTGCCGGAAAAAGCATATACTACAATTTCCCCAAACTTCAAACTTAATTCGTTCTCAGACCTCGAAGCAGAATTGAGAATACAAAATGATGAAAATTCCAATTCCTCCTCCCCACCATCCCTGATTTTTCCACCCGCAAGCGAAAAGGATACCTGCAGAGAAAATCATTCTACGGTTTGACTTCTTCCACAACATTTCCAAGCAACGCGATCGGCCTCGACTGCTGACATGACACTGTCGTTATCGGCGAATCACAGCTCAAGATCGTCGAAAGCCGCCGTCTGTGAAAATTGGACGACGACCAAGAAGGTGAGGACTGAGGAGGCTGATTGTTTCAGCCGCGTATAAATGAAGTGGCCGGAGACTCTTCAAATGACTCGGCCAATATTTCAGAAGATTCGATTTACATCCGGCTGCCACTGTAAGCGATGACTCAGAGAATGACGTGCCCTGTGACTCATAGGGAGTTGTCATGTGGTAAATGACTGGTTCTAATGACGGTGGTGACGCTGACGAGGTTAACGACTCAGCACGCAGCAATGACGTGTAAGCAGACTCAGCAAATTGGGATGACGTGTGAGAACAACCACCGATGATTAAGCAATATGGGTTGACGTATTATGAATCAGTTGTTAGGATGACGTGCAATATGACTCAGCAAATCCTGGATGACGTGCACAATGACTCAGCAATACTGATGACATGTTCGATAACTCAGCATATTCCGATGACGTGTCAGCTGACTCAGCGGATGGGATGACGTGTCAGATGACTCGACGGATGCGATGACGTGTTGGATGACTCAGCGGTTCGATGACGGGTCAGATGACTCAGCGGATGGATGACGTGTCCGATGACTCAGCGGATCGGATGACGTGTCCGATGACCCAGCGGATCGCATGACGTGTCCGATGACTCAGCGGATCGGATGACGTGTCCGATGAATCAGCAAATTCCATGACGTGTCTGCTGACTCAGCCGATCGGATGACGTGTCCGATGACTCAGCAGATTCCCTGACGTGTCGGATGACTCAGCAGGTTCCATGACGTGCACGATGACTCATCAGATTCTGGGTGACGTGTCGGATGACTCATCAGATTCCATGACGTGCACGATGAGTCAGCAGATTCTGGGTGACGTGTCTGATGACTCATCAGGTTCTATGACGTGTACGATGACTCAGCAGATTCAGTGTGACGTGTCGGACGACTCAGCAGATCCATGACGTGGCTGATGACTCAGTATATTTTGGTGACGTGTACGATGACTCAGCAGACACCATGACGTGGCTGATGATTCATTATATTCTGAGTGACGTGTACACTGACTCATCAGAATCAGGGTGACGTGTATGATGACTCATCAGAATCTGGTGACTTGTTTGATGACTCAGCTGATTCAGGGTGACGTGTTCGATGACTCATCAATCTTGGAGTGACGTCACTGATGACTCATCAACTTGTACTGACGTGTGGGATGACTCATCATTTTGGAGTGACGTGTGGGATGACTCATCATTTTGGAGTGACGAGTCTCCTGACTCATCAACAGTAGGTGACATATATATGAGTCAGGCATTGCTGATTCAGCAGCTAGTGATAACGTGTGCGATGACTCAGCATGCTTCGATGACTGAGTGGTTGAATCAGCTTATACGGATGACGTGTGGGCCTGACTCAGCTAAGCTTGGATGCCGTGTATGATGACTCAGCTTATTGCGTTGACATTTGTGCTGACGCAGCATATTATGATGACGTGCCGCAATGACTCAGAATACGGCGTTGACGTGTAGGGCGGACTCAGCGATTCACTATGACGTGTTAGGTGATGCCTCAGCACTGGGGATGACGTGTTAGGTGATTCAGTAGAAACGACGGCGTGCAAAGTGACTCCGCTCCTCTCCGCCGGCGCAAAGAAGCCATTTCTTCTTCATCTCCTGTATTTCAATCACTTTACTTTTACATCGATTGCTCCACCCAGTAATGGCATCCCACTTTCCCCAACTTCCAAACCCTAATTCTCAATTCTTTGTCGCTCAAACAATCGTTAAAGAATAATCATAATCGTGTTGTTCCTCCCATCCAAACTCTAACTCTAGTTCCACAGCCTCACCGTTATAGACGAGGGTGGCTGCGTCGGCGAAATCATGGAGCTGCGTCGGCGCCGTCCAGAAATCATGGAGCTGCGCGATCGCCTCGACTGGTTGCAGGCTGTTCCTGGCCACGACCCCATGCTTATTCGAGACACAACAAAGCTCAAGATCTAGGAACCCCGCCGGCAAGAAAAGCTGGAGACTCCGAATGTTGTCCTCTCCATTTGATCGTCTTTTCATGAGATTTATATATTGAAGGTAATTGTATGTACTTTCTATTCATATTCGAATAGAAGAAAGCCCATTAATCTGAAAACAAAAAAAAAAAAAGGCTCTTGGCGAGGTGTGCGTCTTCATTTCTCTCCCCACTTACTCTCTTATTTTTCAACAGTATTTTTCCTCTTGCAACCTTGTTGAGAAATTCAAGGTTCACTGAAGAACACTTTCTACTTCAGCTTTTTTATATTTCTAACAAGGCCTAAAGCGACACAAATTGAAATTTTGTATAGAATTACTACAAAGAACATATGTTATGCTCCTGTGTGGACATAATGAGGAATCTACTTGGAAGCGAGCGTTGTGAAGCTACTCACCAAAGAAGCATTACACTATTTAACTTGCATCAATTAGCTTATCGTGCAAATGCCCAAATAATCCGATGGACGTGAGATCTCATCCCTTTTATATTTTATTTTGTCACTTTCATCACTTATTCATGTCACGATGTTATACCGATTCCTTCATAATGATGAACACTTACTACTTAGAACTCTTGAATGGCATGTCAAATGAACACAATGGAATTTTTAGTACACAAAATTATTCATATGTTTCTTTTGTTTTTCTGTCCTTCCTATCCTGTTCCAGTATTCTCCAATCCAGCACAAGCCTCCATTCTGTCCTAAAGTGTAAAACACATTAGTTTAGCTAACTATAACTAAACACCACAACCAAATCTTCACCTATTATCAACTATTTGCAACCACTATGCAAACTACATGCTCTAACAGTACTTCGTGTCCTGCCGAACAAATTTTATAACATGGCGAAGCTTATGGTACATATAGACACATGAAACTTAATGTTAGCAAACATGCTCAAAACAACACACATCGTAAGCCAGAGCTTCATCGGTAACTTCTGTAACTTGGAGTGTACATGCAGCTTTCAGCATACTTAACCAAGTCAGCAGGTCGAGGCAGCTGTGTTGCCAGACCTAACGATACAAACACCTTGTCAAAAAGAAAATATACGTCCTGAGTCAATAAATATACAGTAAAAGGGTAGGCTACAAACCGAGTTCATATGCTTTAGCAGCTACATTTGCAGCAATGTGAGCTGAGATCTTTCTTATATTGGACAAAGGAGGATAAATCATTCCCATATGACAGTGTTCGTCTGTTACTTGACCAGCCAAAGCTTCTGTTGTTGTGCAGAAAATAGTGATGGTTAGTACTAAAATGAGGGTATGTCAATCAAAAGAACTATTAAAGCAGCTTTGATATATAGTGTTTAATGCATCATGGTTCCCTGTAAAAGAAAGACTAACACAAGATCTCAACTTTCAGAAAAAAAAGGCAACACGGTTGGTTCCCTGCTTGGGTGGTAAGGGAGCTTCTTGTTCAAAAGTTCAAGGGTCTGCTATTTCTTTTAATTTTTTGGTTGAGGAGGTTTTGTGCCTATTATTATTTGCACAGAAGGACAAAATGCAATTTACCCTAGGAGAAAACTAAAGAATGAGGAATGTCTTAAGCTAAATGATGGCCTTTATTAGATACATTATTTTCTGTTGTATACTTACAAGCTGCTAGAAGCATATCATCATGCACACGAATAGCACCGGAAATGACCAGCCCAAAACCTAGCCCTGGGAATATGTATGCATTGTTGGCCTGATTCCACACGTTCAGGAGACGCTTAATGAGTACAGTTTGATGATTACCAAGGTGTCGCATGGGAAAAAAATCAAGTGGAAAGTAGGAACCTGGCCTGGTACAAAACGCTTTCCGTTGAATTCCACAGGATTGAATGGACTTCCACTTGCAAAAATAGCACGGCCCTTCAGCAAAACAAGGATAACGGTCGAGTTGATTTAACTAAAAAATGCAAGGGTAATAGATTTACCCATAAACTAAAAGACATCAGCATAACATATGTAATTTAACATTCTTTCTGCTCATCTGACCTCAGTCCAAGTATAAGCTTCTTCAGCAGTGCACTCAGATTGTGAGGTTGGATTGGAGAGAGCCATGATAAGAGGTTTCTGCAGCATTAACTCTTGATGAGACTTGTTTTCTGTTCAGTTATTGGGTGGAGAGAAAGCAGAGAGAATACCTGATTGAAGGAGGCTATTGCCTCAACCACCTCCTTTGTGAATGTTTTGCCAACACCAGATGTTCCAATCAGAGCTGTTGGCTTGATAGCCTAGTAAAGTTTGAAATAATTAAGATAAGTATATTAGAACTAAGTTTCTGCAGTGAAAAAACCAGGCTAAATTCATCTGACCTTGACCGCATCTAAAAGATTGTGAACAGGTACATGCTCATGAGCCCAAGGTTTCTTTAAGTGTTGAAGAGATTCTTTACGAGAATTTACGATCAAACCCTGCAAATCATACAGACATGTCATTGAATTGGAAGACACCAACTAGATTCCTGCTCCACACATATACTCACATAGATATACACGTGTGTGTGTGCATATATAAGCGCTTACCTTTGAGTCCACCAGCCAAATCATTTTACGTGTTTCTTCCACAGGAATTTTACTCTATGCAATAGAAAGACATCTTGGTCAGAGAATTGCGTATGCAAAGAATGCAATTTCTCATTCATCAAGCATATCTCACCTGCTTTGACATTTCAATTGCTATTAGCTCGGCTATACCAGTCCCCGCCTGCAATTACAAGAGTACTCCAAGTAAGAAGGCGAAACACAGAGTCTAGCAGAGACAACAAATGATTGGAAGGGACAAGGTGAAGGTAACAGAGAGAAGCTAAATGTCAAATAACCTTTTCAACATTATTCTAGTTTGTTTCTAATATCTATCTTTGCTCTCTTCATTTTTCTCCCTCATATAGGGGAAATGGGTCATGTTTTTTCGCACATATTTATGTTTAGATTTTCGTTTGCCCAAGTTGGTCGGGACATATGATGGATTCTTGGTCTAAGAGTTATTACAAGAAATAAGGAGACAGGAGGTAGTGTTTGATCTTCATCTTTTTGAGAAGCAGATGGCACTTATTAGTGCATCATTTGCCTAAGACATTAGATCATCAACAGGTTAGCCTGGTCTCTGTCATGCTGATTATTCCTCCTTCTGTAGAGGCTAAAAGTTAGAGGACAAACAAGAGAAAATCAGGAGTAGAGATGTACTTCTCCAACACCAAAGAACAAGAATCTGTAATCAGCCAAGGTACCGCCAAGCAGCTTAAGTGATGCAACAAGCCCAGCAAGCACAACAGATGTTGTCCCCTGCATAAAAAGGATCCAGAGCTGCAGCATAGGCAGAATTCATGAAACAGAATCAGTGTCAACTTACACATTACCTGTATATCATCGTTAAAGACCAAATGGGTAGTGGCATATCTGGCCAGCAGCTCAAAAGCATTATGGTTAGCGAAATCCTCAAACTGCAGTCTCAGTTTAATTTCACTTACTGTTAGAATACTATGCATCTGAATTGTTAGAGCAGTAGGTAATAGGAATCACTAACCTGTATGAGAACTTTCTCACCGTAATTTTGCTTCACAGCAGTCATGAACTCATGTAAGAAGTCATAATATTCCTGAAACACAATATAAAATCAGCTTGTCATTTTAATAAAAATTAGGAGGAAGTTGCATATGATAGATCAGAGGCGAGCACACAGAGACGACATATAACCTTTCCAGTCGCCCGTTTTTGTTTAAGCCCAATGTAGAACTCATCATTCAGTAGCTGCTCATTGTTTGTTCCCACATCTATTGTTATCGGCAAACACTACAAAGGTAAGTCAAAAACTCGTTTTGAAGGATGATGCACCAATAATGGTTTCCAAGTGGTTTTTAGACATCTTATGTCTGTTACCATAAGTATATGCTTACCCCCGAAGGCCTCACTCCTCCTAAGGCAGTGTACAAAGCCAATTTCCCGACCGGTATCCCCATGCCCTGAAACATTATACCACAGTGATAGCCAAGAACAGAAATTTAAACTCTAGTTAGTACAGTAATGCACTTAGTTAGAACAGCTTCTAGGGAAATAGGAGCGAAACACAAGTGCAAGGACGACACCTGGCAGCCAAGATCCCCAAGTCCTAATATCCGCTCACCATCGGTCACAACAATGACTTGGATTGTTCTCTGAGGCCAGTTTCTCAAAACCTCGAGAACTTTTCCCCTGCGTGAATTGAATGCAAACTGCCAGTTTAAACTCGTTCACATGGTAGGCTCAGAGTATAGTGCAGCTAAACAAAACAAAAAACGTACTTTTCTTTTAAACTTATATATAAACCCTGAGGACGTCGAAAGATGCTTCCATATTTTTGGCAAGCTTCACCGACAGTCGGAGTGTAGACAACCGGGAGGAGCTCCTCCACATTATCAATAAGAAGCTTGTAAAACAACCTTTCATTTCTCTCCTAAACCAAGAAAGACAGAAATATGAAATGACAAACAAAAAGAATACACAAAATGAATTCACTTATTCTGCATTATCTACTATCCAATAAAAATCTCCAACTTCTCCCCAGCTATGTTAAGCAAACAAAAATTGAACAATGGAGGGACGCAGAAAACACAACAGTTGGAATCACAAGCAGCTGTCATTCAGCATCAACACGAAGGAAAATTCTGCAAGTTTTAGAGGTACCTCGAGTTCCATCATAGCCATGTATTTGTGCAGAGGAAGGTCATATTGCCGAAGACTGTGCAATAACTTTTTCTCCTGATATAGTCGGATCATGATCAAAGTAAGCTGCCGGATAGGTGAACTGAATAAAAGCAGAGGACATTCGAACCATTGATATAATGAGTCAAGTACCTGAAGCTCCTGGCATATAATAGCTGGAGGAAGAAGGCCACGCAAGTAATGAGCATCTCTCTCTTTCTCATTGAAAGCAAGTCCTTTGTTGTGATGAGGATCTCTCAGCAAACTATACCCGCTATTTCACACAATGGGCGAAATATAAATATCCTACCTCACAAAACACTTTAAATATCTACCATTTTTTAAGAAGTGGGCAACTCTTGATAAATAGGAGAAACCAAAATGTTATCATAAACCTTGCGATCTTAAGGCGCAAATGGAAGAACAACAGAAACTAAACACAAAATTTGTTCGTATAAACAAAAGAAACCAGCAAACATTTCTCATATGCAATTCATCTCAAGATCACATTCATAGAACTTAACTCATAAACAGTGCATTAGCAATTCAACAATCAGAAATTTAAATCAAAGCTTCATTTTTTGCTTGGTATGAAAATAAACCAAAACAACTGTGCAATCCAGAGACAGAGCCAAGGGGACTAGCCAGGCCTGCCCCACAAGTCATATATTCTTAAATATTTTTATGTAAATTAAACTAAATTCAGATTTTTCACTCCTTCAAGTTAGGTAATTACTCAGAAGTACAAGTTAAAATGATCTATTTAGCTAGCCACATTAGGAATCAAGCTCTTTTCTCTACACTGCACCATCAACACATAATCAAACCACCACAAATGATGAAAAAACTTTCATTTATGTTCAGAATTTTCCCACAAAGCAGAAAGAGAACCAGCAAAACTGCCAGAAAAGAAAGAGAAGCAGCAGGCAATTTCACGAATACAACGTTCTGAGGGGAAAACAAATTCAGGGGAGCACAGGATATGATACCTAGCAACGGAGACAGTCCAGGGAGTGACGAGCTGATCCTCCGTTGCACGATCCTCGCCATAGACATCTTCAACTCCTCCCCCTACCGTCCATCTTGGACTCAGGTCCAGCACTGACTCCCCTCCCCTGTGCGCCTTCAGTACACTCTCCATTCTTTCTCCCTCTCACATGCACACACTTTACTAGGTGTCTGCTTCTGGGGTTGGTGATCTGCAGTACAAGCTTGCATATATAGTTGTACAAGTTTTTTGAGGTTAAGGCACAGAAAAGGTGACGAGTCAAGATATACACATGGCGGGCTCCCCTTACATGCTTAGACAGTGAACATGCGAGTACAGTACACGCTCACACTCACCACATCGTTATCTCAATTACATCTACTTTTCTTTCTTTCTTACTATCCGGGTCGGAATTAGCGATCTCGTGAAACAATCTCAACACAAACGACTACCTCCTCCTAGATCAGATTTTGGGCTCCCTGAGAATAAAACACGAACCGTGAGCTCGTCGGGCACGTCCCCGACAATGACCCTCCGATGCTCAAGTTAGGTTGATCGAGAGAAATGTATACTATCTCAATGTTCGATCTCAATAAATGCGTAATAGTTACCTTAATAACGGCATTTCGGGGTCTATTTATAGAGCACAACTGGATACTGTTGACTGGGCCACGTGGCCTTATCCTGCTGGCTTGCGTTCTGATCGAACGGCTGTCATTGTCCGGGTTTTCGGTCTGTTTGTGCGATCCGGGTCGGGTCCTCCGCGACCCGCCCGTTATAAAAGGCGCGGATCTTGATCGTGAAAGGACTTTAATGCCCTTAATGAATGGTACTTTGGTCTTTTCGCAGGGGATAAATGTGTACTCCCATCATTACTCCCTCACTTTTTCAAAGTGCAATGTCGTTGCCTTTGAAGAAGTCGAATAGTCGCATCCGTCGATCGGTTAACCAGGCGGGCACGTGGCAACATCTTGTCGACTGACCCATGGCGCGCATCTCCAGAGGGGTTCGTCTATAAATACATCGGCCATTCAAACCTTTTCGCCTGCCCCACATATAGACTTTCAGCGACCCGTGCTCACAACTTGAAGTTCGCATTCGATCTGTAGCTTCCAGAGCCATCCTGTTCTAAGGTACGATGTCTTCCAGCTCTAGTTCGAACTCTAAGTCGCGCCCTGGCTCGGGGTCTTCTGCGACCCCTTCTGAGTCTGCGTCTGGGTCCGCGTCTAGGTCTGTGTCTGGGTCTGCTTCTGGGTCCGCATCTAGGTCTGTGTCTGGGTCTTCTCATGGGTCTTTCTCTACCTCCCCAAAAAGGAACAAAAAAGGTTCCCTATTTTCAAACTCACTGATGAACAGGCCGGTCCTTCTACTCTTGCAAAATTCCAAGATAGGCTTGCTAAAAACCCCGTAGTCAGTAAAGTTAGGACGCCCGTTCTTAAGATTAGGGAGAAATATCACATACCCTCCAATCACGACATTGTTATTCCTGCTACTTTGATCACATGCACCGTCCTCCCGAGGGTTTCAGCGCTTTTTCTATCAAACACCTCGATGCTGGCCTTCGATTTCCTTTGGCTCCCCCTATAGCCTCGATTTTGAATAAACTGGGGTTGTGGCCTATGCAACATCCCCCAATTCTATTTCTCATATTGTCCTTTTTGTTGTAATAATGCAATTCCTAGGTATAGAACCCAGTTTTGATAATTTTTGGAGTTTGTACTCTTTCACTACTTCGAAATGATCCGGTAGTAGAGGTTTCTTTTATCTTTCGGCCAAGCCCGACTGTGGATATCTAAGTGCCCTGAAGTTGAATGTAGGGGTCTGGTTAGATCGCTATATTTTCATTCGATCTCCTAGAGGTGTCTGGCCCTTTAAAAACGAATGGACCAAATATAAACCCATTCCAAAAACAAGTGGAGGGGGGCTGGAGGGCGATCAGATAAATAGCCTAACGGCTTATAAATACGACCCCAAGAAGCTTCTCACTGAGAAGGTTTTGCAACTTCCTGGGCTCTCTCTAGCGTCCCTCCACATCGAAGAGTCTTTAGGTGATTTTCTTTTCTAGCACTGCTTTTGTCATCCTGTTCAAACTCGCTTACACGCTTTGATTTTTCTTGCAGAGAGTATAATCATAAGTTCGCGTAATGCTCTACGAATAAAGGCAGCCGCGAATAAAGTGGCCAAGGCCAAGGCCAAGGGAAAGCAGGTCGCTCCTGCTAAAGATCTTCCTGCTAAGGACCTTCCTCCTGTACCTGTTCCTCCACGAGCCCGCGAGCCAGCGAGTCCCGCTAATCATCAGCCTATCCCAGTTGATAGCGAAGAGACTCCTTCCCAACCCCTCCTCGGATATAACACTAGCGACCTAGAGCTGAATTTAGACACTACTAGCGGAGACCAGGGGGGTGAGTCTAAGAGACCAGATCGCGATAGTGGGGAGAAGTCGAAGAAAAGAAAGCGGTCCTTGCAAAAACACGGGCAGGGGGAAGCTTCGAAGGGGAAAGAACTGGCGGATCCTTCTGGTTCTTCAAAATCCAAATCCCAACAGCCTAAAACTCTGAGCAGGATGGCTAGGGAAGCTGCATACAAATCTAGCCAAGAGGACGAGCGAGATAGGTTCCTGAGGTTGGAGCAGCTCGCTTTGCATTGGGAGGAGACTCGGGGATTTGTAAGGGGTCCTCAGTCGCAGTCTTCTGCACCTCAAGGAGATGGAACACCTAGGAGGTGGGATTGCTCTTCCAGCACGGTGCTTTTCTCGGAAGCAGGGGGGGAACCTTTCGACCTGTACAATTATTTGACCTCCCTTCGCGACCAGAGTTCCTTAGTGATGAACAATCCTGTTCGGATCGAGCAATATGGGGCTCATGCCATGCTGCAGGTAATCTCTTGTTCTTGGACCGGTTCGCATGTTCGAACCCGAATAACTTTGCGTGATTTTGTAGGGCTTAAAATTTCTTCGGAGCTTGTCCCTGAAGTGCACATCCTATCGTAAGAACTACATCATGACTGATAGGAAGGTGAAGGAGCTCCAAGCCCAGCTGGTAGAGTGGGATAACCGAGATCTCAAGCACGCAAACGACATGCTGGCCCTCGCAGAAAAGATCAAGAACTTGGAGAGCGAGCTCGATGTCGCTAAGAAGGAGAAGGAGATCGCCCTATTTGAGAGGGATGTTGCCTTGTCTGAAGGCAGGAAGGAACGATTCGAGGCTGGACTAGCCGAAGGCCATACGCGAGGTTTTGAGGAAGGCCAGTCCGGTCGCATCACTCTGGAAGAACACCAAAAACTCCTGGCTGGTTCTCGAATGGCTATCGTCCGCGATTTCTTGAAGACAGACACCTTCACGACTGCCTTGGAACTCAAGTCTGCTGACTTATTCGCCAAGGGTTATAAGACCTGTGAAGCTCAAATCGAGAAGCTTGATGGATTCCAAGAGTCCTTTGATCGCAGCCAGTTGGACATCACTCTCGATGGCGATCTCCAACCTTATCCCCCCGACCCTGATCTGAAGGATGGCGAGTTCGCTGCTTTGCGCGCAGAGTTTGAAGCTGAGGCTGAGGACAAAGATGATGATGTGATGCTGCCTGATCTCCCCTCTTTTTTAATAGGATTTTGATCATATTTTGTATGACCCGTTCTTCCCCCTGATACTTTGACAACATTGACTTGTAAATTTGGGGAATTGACCCTTGGGGCATATTCTTGTGATGAGACTTGTAAATGAAACTTCATCAATGAACTCATTTTTTGTCATCTAGCGTGTTTACTTCCTTCTATTTCCTTTCACTGCTTTCCTTCATTTGAAGATTGCATCTCTTTTCATATCGCATGTGCAGAACGCATTTCAGTTCGCATAACAAAATGCTTCTTTTTCAGTTAGAAAGAAGGATGCGTCTTTTTCGGATCGCATAGTTGGACGCGTCTTTTTCAGTTCGCGTTTAGTTGGATGCGTCTTTTTCAAATCGCATAGTTGGACGCGTCTTTTTCAATTCGCGTTTAATTGGATGCGTCTTTTTTGAATCCCATAGTTGGACGCGTCTTTTTCAGTTCGCGTTTAGTTGGTTCCGTCTTTTTCGGATCGCATAGTTGGATGCGTCTTTTTCAGTTCGCGTTTAGTTGGATGCGTCTTTTTCAGATCGCATAGTTGGACGCGTCTTTTTCAGTTCGCGTTTAGTTGGATGCATCCTTTTCAGATCGCATAGTTGGACGCGTCCTTTTCAGTTCGTGTTTAGTTGGATGCGTCTTTTTTAGATCGCATAGTGGGACGCGTCCTTTTCAGTTCGCGTTTAATTGGATGCGTCTTTTTCAGATCGCATAGTTGGACGCGTCTTTTTCAGTTTATGTTTGTTACTTTGAAAACTTTGATGATAGATAAAAACAAAGGCATAAAAAGTACGCATAAAATTGTAAGCATAAAAATGTATGCAGTTTTATAAATTTGCTTCCGGGAAACTATAGTTTGTACAAGTTTCTACAAGCATTGATGTATGCAGTAATTACTATATCCAATATACAAGATGCGATCTTCCTAACCTTTACACAATTGGTGGCCCTCCACAGGCTCCGGAATTCGACCTACTTGAGGTTGATGGCCCTACACAGGCACCAGAATGCGATCTCTTTGTTGACCTTTCACAGGCACCAGAGTCCGATCTCCTTAAGATTGATGGCCTTTCACAGGCACCATAGCGCGACCTCTGCGTTGTTGGCCTTTCACAGGCACCAGAATGTGGTCTCTTCGTTGTTGGCCTTTCACAGGCACCATAGCGCGACTTCTGCGTTGTTGGCCTTTCACAGGCACTAGAATGCGGTCTCTTTGTTGTTGGCCTTTCACAGGCACCAGAATGCGATCTCTTCATTGTTGGCCTTTCACAGGCACCATAGTACGACCTCCCTGTTCATGCGTAGAACTTCTTCAAGTTCTGTATATTCCACGGGCGCGGCAAGTCTCGACCCCGCATGTCTTGCAGCCTGTATGTACCCTTCTTCCTGATCTCGATCACTTTGTACGGTCCCTCCTATGGCGGCTCTAGCTTTCCCACATGCTTGGAGGCTTCTACCTTTTTCAACACGAGATCTCCTACTTGCAGTTGGCGTGGTCGAACCCTGCGATCATAGCTCTTCATCATCAATCCCTTGTGGTGCAGGATTCGGGCATACGCGACCTCTCTCTTTTCTTCGATTACCGTGAGATCGAAGCTTCGCTCATCCCGGTTAGCTTCAGGATCATACTGCATGATTCTTTGGGACTCCTCCTCAATCTCTGCCGGAATGATAGCTTCTGTTCCGTATACTAGGCAGAAAGGGGTCTCGCCCGTGGCAGATCGCGAAGTTATGCGGTATGCCCACAGAACTCTAGGCAGTTCGTCAACCCATGACCCCTTGTTCTCGAGGTGTGTCTTCAAGTGCTGCAAGATCGTTCGGTTAGTCACCTCGGTCTGTCCGTTCGCTTGAGGGTTCGCCACTACTGTGAAGTGCTGCGCGATCTTTAGTTCCTTGCACCATTCTGTAATCTTTCTTCCTTGAAACTAGGTGCCATTATCAGATATCAGTATTCTAGGTATCCCAAACCTGCAAATGATGTTCTTCCAGATGAAGTTGATGACTTCCTTCTCGGATATCTTGGCCACAGCCTCCGCATCGACCCACTTGGAGAAGTATTCGACTGCCACAATGATGAATTTCTTCTAAGCTTGAGTGGGTGAAAAAGGTCCTACAATGTTAATTCCCCACTGATCGAACGAACATGCTATTCTGATAGGCTCCATTGGGGTCGCAGGCTGGTGTATCAGGAACGCAAATTTTTTACAGCTCTCACATTTTCTCACCAGGTCCTTGGAATCTTTGATCAAGGTGGGCCAGAAATATCCTTGTCGTATGATTTTTTGGGCCAGCGATCTCGCGCTCGAGTGGTTTCCATAACTCCCTTCGTGGATTTCTCGCATCACGTAAAGGGCTCTCTCATCGTCTAAATATTTCAAGAGAGGCCCGTCCACTGTTTGCTTGTAGAGCTGGCCGGCTAGTAAGGTGAATCGAGTAGCTAGAAATTTGACCCTCTTCGCAGCAATGGGGTCGACGGGCAGAGTACCATCCTCAAGATACTTCACAATTTCATCCTTCCATGACCCTGTCTCTGAGACCACCTGCACCTCAGCTCTGCTCGAAAGGGCCGATCGTTCGCGTACTAGGGCTGTGATCTTGCGATCTCAGATTCCATCCATGGCAGCTCCGAATTTAGATAAGGCGTCCGCCTTGTTGTTTTAGCTCTAGGAACCTGCAAAACAGAACACTTCTCAAATTTTCCCATTAATCGCTGAACGATCTCTTTGTACGATGTCATCGTCCTCTCCCTTGTTTCGTACGTTCCTTCGATCTGTAGGGCAATCAATTGAGAGTCTGTAAAAACCTCCAGGTCTCGGGCGCCGGCTTCATGTGCGAGCTCTAGACCCAGTATGAGTGCTTCATACTCTGCTTCATTGTTCGTCACTGGGAAAGATAAGCGAGCTGCAACTTCAATCTCTACTCCCTTTGGCCCTTGAATTAATATGCCTGCTCCTCCATTATTAGCGTTAGAAGATCCGTCCACATGTAGCATCCATTTCAGGCAAGACTGTTCGATTGTTTCAGACTCTTTCTGATTGCTGGACAACTCCATCACAAAGTCTGCAAGCACCTGTGCTTTCTGGGCCGTTCTAGATTGATAGTCAATGTCGTACTGCCCCAATTCGACCGCCCACTTAATCATTCTCCCGGAGGCTTCGGGTAGCGACATCACGTGCTTGAGAGGGTGGTTCGTCAGCACCACCACTTTATGCGACTGGAAGTAAGGTCGCAGTTTTCGAGCTGTTACCACCAATGCCAGAGCCAGCTTTCCATCTCCGAATACCTGGACTCCGCACCCTGAAGCATCTTGCTGACATAGTAGATCGGGTTTTGATTGTTTCCTTCTTCCCTCACCAGTACCGAACTGACTGCATTTTCGGATACTCCCAGGTACAAAAACAGCGTTTCTCCTTCCTTAGGGTTTGCGAGCAGGGGGGACTTAATAAGATATTCCTTCAATTCCTGTAGCGCATGATCGCATTCTGTGGTCCATGTTAAGTTTTTCGCTTTTCTCAAGACCTTGAAGAAAGGTAAGCTTCTATCTGCCGATCGAGATATAAACCTGCTCAGCGATGCTATCTTGCCCGTAAGTTTCTGTACTTCTTTGATCGAAGTCGGTGACCTCAAATTCATTACAGCTTGGATCTTTTCTGGGTTCGCTTCTATTCCTCGTTCGCTAATCATGTATCCCAGAAATTTTCCTCCACTTACTCCAAATGTGCACTTGTCTGGGTTGAGTTTCATTCCATGCGACCTCATTATACCGAATGCCTGAGCAAGATCTTCGAGATGATCCTGCGATCTTTTGCTTTTTACCAGCATATCATCCACATATACTTCCATCGTCTTTCCAAGCAAGTCCCCGAACATCTGGTTCACGAGCCGTTGATAGGTCGCACCTGCATTCTTCAGCCCAAACGGCATCATGTTGTAGAAGTAAATCTCTTTATCCGTGATGAACGAAGTCTTGTCCCTATCCTCCTTCGCCATGTGGATTTGATGATACCCTTGATAAGCATCCATCATTGAAAATATTTTGAACCCGGCTGTGGAGTCGACCATCAAGTCAATCCTCGGCAGATGATACGGATCCTTCGGGCAGGCCTTATTCAGATTTGTGAAGTCAACACACATGCGCCATTTCCCAGAAGATTTGGGGACTAACACGACGTTAGAAAGCCAATTCGTATATTGGATCTCGGATACGTACCCGGCTTTTAGTAACTTTTCGACCTCCTGTCTGATTATTTCGTTCCTGTCGCTTTTGAACGACCTCTTCTTTTGCTGCACAGGTCGGGCTTTGGGGTCGACATTTAGGCGATGAACAATGACTCAGGGATCGATCCCTGTGAAGTCCGATGGACTACATGCAAATATACCAGCGTTCCTCTTCAGAAATTCTATCATAGCCATCTCCCCATCCATGCTTGCCCCTATTCGTGTTGTCTTGTCGGGTTCATCTGTACGAGTTGCACCTTCTTATACTCCCCGTTGGGCTTCATATGTTCTGCTTCATAAGGCCGAGGTTCGGCATCCTCTTTGACCCTTCTCTTCTTCTGACTAGGTTCTCCTTTGAGCGACAGATTATAACATTTGCGCGCCTCTATCTGGTCGCTAGCTAGCTCCCCCGTTCCGTTCTCAGTTGGGAATTTCATCTTTATATGATAAGTGGAAACAACAGCTCTAAATAGATTCAAACCGGGTCTACCTAGAATTACGTTGTATGCGAAGGGGGTATCGACCACTAGGAACTTGACCATCAACGTCTTTCGCTTAGGCACTTCTCCCATTGATACTGGCAATTCGATCGTGCCCAGCGATGCAACCTCGCTACCTCCGAATCCGACCAACGGAGTTCTCACGGGCTCGAGACGGGCATTCTCCAACCCCATTTTATCGATCACGTTCTTAAATATGATGTCGGTCGAACTCCCGCTGTCAATCAGCACCTTATGAACAGTGAAATTTGCGATGTCTAGTTTGACAACCATGGGGTCATTCATGTCTTCACTTCCCTTTGACCTGTCCGAACTGTCAAAAGAGATGGCTTCCTCTTCTTCGACCTTGAGGACGAGTCCGAGCGCATCTTTTCCGTGTCCAACCTGAATCTCTGGTACTCGAACCCCCTGCGGTCGTGTATATCACTCCCATGGTCGGTGCATTGCTCCCTCCGGTTAGGGCTCTATCAGTTTTTGTAGGGCCCGGATTTTGATCTCTGCTCCTCGATCGGCTCCTTCTTGCTTCCCCACTGATTTTGCAATTTGGGGGGACTCGATCTCTGAAATATCCTTGTCTAACCAGCCTTTCGATCTCATCCTTCAGTTGGAAGCACTCTTCAGTGTTGTGTCCCCTCTCTCGATGGAACCTGCAATATTTGTTAGAAAATTTTTTGGAGGGAGTGTACCTCGTGTGCCTCGGCCACTTAAGGACATCGGCATTCTCGACCATCATCAATGCTTTCTCTCGCGACATGGCCAGTGGAGTATAGTTGTGGTATTTGGGTATATACTTGGGTTCCTTCTGCTTCTCTGGTTTTTGCTTGTTACCACTCCCCTCTCTGTTTTCATACGGTCGTCTGGGCACAGGCTCGCGCTCCTTTCGTTCGGAGTCTTTCATCGCGTTCATTTCCTCTTCGTCAATGTATTTCTGCGCCACCGCCATCAGTTGTTCGACGTCATAGGGCGGGTCGCGTGCGGGAGCAGAGGCAAAAGGTCCCTTTCGTAGCCCATGGATGAGGATGCTCACCATCATATCGATCCTCAACTCCTGCACCTCCAGCGTTTCATTGTTGAACCTTCCCATGAAGTTCTTCAAAGTTTCATCTTCTCTCTACTGAATATTGAACAGGTGAGTTGCCGATCTTTTCTGTTTCTTCTTACTCGCAAAATGAAAGTTGAACTTCTGCACTAGCTGATCATAGGATTCGATACTTCCTCGGGGCAGATTTGTAAACCATTCTTGAGCCTTCCCTGTGAGTGTAGTCGCGAATAATTTTGCCATGATCGGGGCTGGCTGCCCGTATAAATTCAGCACCATTTCGAACGCGGCTACATGTTCTTGCGGATCCTTCATTCCGTCATATCTCCGTAAGTCGGGTACTCTGAAACCCGGTTCAACCGTCTGAATCAGAATGTCATTGCAGAAGGGAGAATTCTTGTTTTGAGACACTATCTCCCCCTGTTTTTTCAGCTCATCAATCTGTTTGTTCAAGCTGTTTATCTGTTTTCCCACACTCTCGACCTCGGCCCGCGATATTATGGGCTCCCTTTTTTTCGCGCGAACATGGCTACTGGAGCCGGCATCAGATGATGCGGGTCGCTTACTACGTTGTTTCTGCTCTCCTTGCACCCTCGACTCTCTCGGTGGTTCTGCATTTTCGAATAACTTTCTCCTCGCCGTTTCTTTGACCAGTGGAGTAGCAGTTCTTCTCTCATACTCCACAATGGCATTTCGACTGGCTTCCTCTATCATTCTCTGGAGTTCATCCTTTGTGATCTGAACAAGTGCTCCTCCCTTTCTTGGTGTCTCCTCTTCTCCGGCGTTTCTCCTCGATGAACCTTCCATGGCAATAAGAAATTCTCAGACGTTCCCACAGACGGCGCCAATTGATCCAGGTCAGAATTAGCGATCTCGTGAAACGATCTCAACACAAACGACTACCTCCTCCTAGATCAGATTTTGGGTTCCCTGATAATAAAACACGAACCATGAGCTCGTCGGGCACGTCCCCGACAATGACTCTCCGACGCTCAAGTTAGGTTGATCGAGAGAAATGTATGCTATCTCAATGTTCGATCTCAATAAATGCGTAACAGTTACCTTAATAATGGCGTTTCGGGGTCTATTTATAGAGCACAACTGGATACTGTTGACTGGGCCACGCGGCCTTATCCTGCTGGCTTGCGTTCTGATCGAACGGATGTCATTGTCCGAGTCTTCGGTCTGTTTATGCGATCGGGGTCGGGTCCTCCGCGACCCGCCCGTTATAAAAGACGCGGATCCTGATCGTGAAAGGACATGCCCTTAATGAAAGGGAATTTAGTCTTTTCGCAGGGGATAAATGTGTACTCCCATCACTTACTTATTTTCCTTTCTTTCATTTTTGTTTTTTCTTTTGCAGTTAATATCACCGCAGTAAGTCCGAGTCAAACCGCCCACACGCGAACTAAATCTTTAATCAGAAAATTGTCACCATTTAAGCAAAAATGCGCTTTTAGAATCTGGCCGTTTGATGGGGGTGAAATCAATTTAAAGGGCAAAAGATGTCGTGGCAAATCAATTCGGGCAGGCGGTAAATTGGGGAAGAAGACGACGTCAGCTTTGAGGCCGACAAAGGGGAGACGTGGCTGAAGGAGAACTTTTGACAAAAGGGGACGCCTGCAACTGAAGGCTTTCCTTTTTTGGAAGAACCAATTTGCAAGCTTGTTGAAACCCAAGATTTAAGTTTTGTTTTGATAGGGAATTGTAATTCTCTTTTCAGATTTTTGTTCAAATTTTCAAACAATTGTATTTATGGGTTCTGTAGGACAATTTGGCGCTCAATGAAGAATGATCTAATTTTCTGAAATTTCCGCTCAACCCCCCTTCTCTTTGTTTCTCCCACCTTCCCATCATTGCTCGAATCAAATTTGGTAAACTTTAAACAATTGATTTTTCATTTTAAGGAGTCTGAGTTTTTCCATTTAATGAACATTAGATAAGGAGTTGAGTTGTTCCATTTAATGAACAAATTGTGCAGAGAACCAACATATAAGAATTCTTAAGTATCTGAATAAAGAAACTTCATACCTACCAAGCTCGAGAGTCCCTTGAACATTGCTGCTTACCAACAAGGAGAACCATTTAAGAGTTTCCATCCGAACAAGGATGTAGTCGATGTCAAGACATGACACCACACATCGGCAAGCAACCGGTGCTCTGGCCCCATATGTCGGTTGTGTCTCCGCACTGATTTCATACTAAAATCACTGTCCCTGCTTAGTGTCCATCATATATTTTCACCACGTTGGCAGCAAACAGCAGTATGGCAAGCTACCACAAAGATTAGTTTCCTCGAAAGCTTCAGCAAAGTTTCACTGGGAACACCTTAGTAGTGTCAACCAATGTTATGTGTTGGTTTATGAATTTTATTCTTTTGTATAATATATCTAACATAAATAATTATTTATTATATGTACCAAAAAACAAAGTACCACAATTACTAATAATAACAAAAAAAGATATATTTCAAATTGAACTTTTAAGGCTATTTTCATCTGTAAGACCTCTTTTGCTTTGTTGGAGTTGATTAGATTCGGATAAATTAACTTGTGATTAAAATTAGAATTAGTAGGAAGTAAGGCGATTACCACCACCACCTTGGCTTGGATAGGAATCATGCCACAATCGGGTGCTATGACGGGCTGCATCTTATCACGCGCTCCATCGAAATGAAATAACCAAAATATTGTACTTGATTGATATGGATATCAGACAGACCAACACTCCCAAGTAAAGGATGCCAAAATACATGTTTCTAAACATGTAAAGCTCGAATCAGTTCATAGTTAATGTAACTATAAATACTCAAGTCACCCGAAGTGATAGCTAGGCAAGCATAGGCACAGAGAATGACATATGATACACAGAGAACACATAGGCATGCATACAGACTGTACAACAAAGATGAGGATAAGGCTGCATTTCAGTACAAGCACAGCCATGCTTGCCACTATTTCAACAACTCGCGAAGAACAGACGGTAAAATTGCAATCGGCTCCTCCTTTGGACCAGCTAATTTCCAGGCACACAGATCACACAGTGCAGACCCTGCTACTTTCCATGCAAAACTGCATCTCGTCACACCATGACGCATTGCATAGTCGTACACCACATGATATATAGCGACAGATTCCTCATAGATCTCTTCAGTATTCTTTGCACTTTCTTCCATACAAGGAGCTTCATACAACAACTGCATTTTCACAGATCGTTAACATGACAGCTCCATTTTTTCGTGAAAACTACACTCAAGGAGCAAAGTTTATTACCTGCTTGTACTTGTGGATAACATCACGTGCAGCCAGATCCTTAGATTCGTCGCTGGATTTCATGGCACTTGTCATTTCTTCTCGGTAATCTTTATACCTAGCCTTCCACTTGAGGTATAGCTCAGGGTTTGGATCGTCAAGGCACGGCAATTTCCAGATTTCTGGAGAAGGTGCAGAGTAGTCAAGTTAGCACTGTCATCAGCTAGAATTATTGACTTGAAGTTGCATCAGTATTGATGAATGACTTGCATGAATTGTTGATTGCGATTCAAGTTACCTTTTCCGGGCACAGCCTCGTTTTTAAACGCCTGTATTGTATCGTATATTCGGCCCAATATAGAGGACGAGTGGTAGCTAAACTCAGCCCCCCTTTCCATGTGATGCGGATACATCTCCACTCGCAACTCGTTAGGAACTTTAACCTGTGAGTACCGGAACATGTAAGTAGTATGCTGGTAATATCTTCCATATTACCAACATATGAATGTGATTATTTTATTTATAATAGCAATTCTAGCCATAAAACATGACAATCGGGCAAGTAAACTACACTGGTCGTGTATCATATTCGACTGCAAATAAATATATGTTCATCAAAATTGTATCATATTCAAAGGATTGATGATGCAAATGAATTTTTAAACAAAATATATAAGTTAAAACTACTTACAATCAATAATAATTTTCTAATGATATATGGTTGTAGAATGTATATAATAAGGTAACTGCGTATGTGGATTTTAGTAAGAAGGAACAAATTTTCTTTAAACCTTCTAACTTTTGTTTAAGTCAAGACACATTTTGCCAGCCCAAATTAGTTAGTATATGCCCTTACTTAATTTTAATAGTATAGTATAGATGGTGAACGGCAGAAATGGGTCATTTTAAAAGATGAGAGCTCACATAAAAATATTGAAAACAAGCAAAAGTAACCTTTTTCCCACTTTCTGGGGCGTCTAGTGCGTCATAGTAGATGTCAATCAACTGAATGATCTTTTTCTTCAAAGAATGCTTCTCAGAGGCACAATCATCACCTAACGTCAAGAGCCGATCCATAAATGTGAGCCAGCTATCTGCTGCCAGAGTGATAAAATGCGAGCAAAAACAACTTAAGGAAAACAAAAAGAGGAAAGAAAAGAGAGCCAGAATTAGGCACATTATGTACCATTGAACTTTGACTAGTCTGCATGAAAACTGATAAATCCAACCAAATCATGGAATCATTGCAGAAAAAGCTCTAAACAAACCTATTGAATCTATGTTTTGATACAGTTCAAAGGTTGCACAAGTTTTCATAACCATTTCTGGAAAAGCAACAACTTGCGTTTGACAGTGTCATAGACATGAATATAATAAAAAATGCACTTGCTGAAGACTCCGGAGGAGACAGTCTCATTACATGTTTGCAAGGACAAATCCCCATGTTTTACTCCTCTTGAGCGGTCACTAGTCCTAACAGTATTGATTTCCCTAGAAGAAAAGTTGCCTCTTCTGTAATAAAATTCATAAATAAATGGGAAAGTAACATCAAGAGAATAACATAGAAAATAAAATACATAAGGTATTTAATATAGATAAAAAGAATTAAGGCAAATTTTACTTTTATCTGAAGGATGATTTTGTTAAGTTAAACACATGAAATAGTCGGTTGTTGCCATTTAGATTCAGAAAGCAGATTATATTGTAGAATGCTTCAGCAAATGATATATGCTCCGATCAGAATTTAGACCAGTTTATGGATCATTTTATTAGAAGCACAAGTTATCCAAGAGTGCACACGGAGTACCTATCATATAGAATTTATTTACCAAACATACATCAACCAAGATACTTAGTTCATAACCAAAAGTGAATGCCTTCGTTCCCGAGCTTCTTGGAATAACTGAAAAAGTTCATGTTCCAACTCCATATCCGTGGATTTCTTATCTTCGAATCAGCAGGTGTTGAGTAGAAGCGTTTCCATGGTTCACTTGCTTTAAAATATTTTAATAGCTGAAATGTATGAGAAGCATTCCACCTTTAAACAAAAGATGTATATATATAAGGAAGCATTAGAATGCAATTCCAGAGCAATCATCTTTTTGTTGAATCGAGTTCAGCAATTTCTTCCCGTAATCATTTCTTACATGTTCAAAAATTCACACGGGATATGAATGACCACTGAAATTGTAAATCAAACAAGAAATGAAGCTGTTTTACCAGGTACTGTACACAGCTCTATATCAAATGGACAAACAACATGATTTCTTGCATTCTTCCTCTTCAATTTTTTCATCGTATTGGTCTTAGATAATCAAGGAAAAGAAGCCTTGCTAGGAAAAAGACAACTTTGAGATTTATCTCCATGTGATGTGGGATGATAGTACACACTGAATGTCATAAACCCCTAGACGAGCGACTTGGAAAGCACAATAAGATAGAGAGACTTGATGAAAGCGTAACAAGTAGCAATTATCTGCAAGCTAAATAAATTTGCTCAATCATCTTGACTACTCTAACTGAAGATGTTTATTAGGAACTAGAAATGAACCAAATGTGATAAAGATTCTATGTTTTTTTCAGAAGTATAGTTCTCCATTAAATCATAAAAACAAAGAACAAAAGAAAAAAGTAAACCAAGGGATGCCACATAGAAATCACGTAGAGAAACTCAGTGTGCCAGGGAACTTAAACATTAGATCAAAACAGATGCGATGGTTCTGTCACTACTGAAGATACACTTCAAGTCTCTCAACATTTAGAAAACATATAGATAGACCCCACATCAGCCAACTTGTACACAATCAAGTTTTTCCCCCACTTTTTTTTTTTTATATAAATAAAAGAAGATATCAATAAATTTGCATTTGGATTTACTTCCATCTGAAGCTCTTTGGAAACAAGGGACAGTTAGGATTTTACCCTGAATTTCTCCAGTAGATGAAATTTAAGGTGTGAGCCAAAAGCAACATAATGGAGCATAAAACACTTACACAACTACATAAGCATATAAACAAACAGTTTGCACAATTAATCTCTGATCCGAGAGATGCTAACCTCAGGGTTTCTTGAAACCCAATACATGTCTCCATCAAAATCACCAGTTGCCATTTCATAAGCTGCAGACCTTTTCCCTTTGGTTGAAAAGAAAATGCCATATTTGGCATTGCCAACCACCTCTTCCAACTCCTCCTTGTATACAGCCTCCATAACATGAACATCCCCAAAATGCATGCCAGGATTCCGATACACTAATACCTTCCCTGAAATTTGACCATTGTCACTGCATATTCAGCAAGATATCGTCAGCAAGACACAGGTTTCTTATTTCGAAGAGAACTCATTAAATATTTTGATGGCAGTTGAGGATTGGGAAAAATGAAATCATAAACAAGGAAGTTTAATATGTTGATATTTTGAAGTGTTTGCGGTGGAAATACAAATACAAAATGGTTCATGTACATTGCAAAGGATTTGATATACAGGTGATAGACAGAAGTACTCTACATTCTCAAAGATCTTTTATGAAAAGAAAATAAAAAATCCCAGGGAAGAAGTGAAATTGCTCAAGCCTGCCAGTTTTGCCTATATTTGGGCCATCTAAATTGAACTTTTAGCTCCATAAGATAGGAGGTTAAACACTTTTCGTCCTCTGCTCTGTGAGATTTTCAAAATTGTCCCAAAATCAGAAAAACTCGACATGGATGTGGAAGAAGTAGTGTGATGCATGACTAAATCATAACACCATAACTTTGATACAAAAACTTTTAACATGTAACGCCACGCACTATGGTAAGTAGACCATCCTTGGATAGAAGCTGAGACGCCAAAGTAACAAGAGAAGGACTTTCACATACAGGATAACACAGACTTCATGGTTCTTTAATACACCAGTAGGATCTGCTGTCCCCATCAGGTAAAAGCTTTCACTGACTGGTATCTTCCCTTGTTTAAGTTTGATTTTCTCGCCACTTTCCAGACTTGACAGACAATGCTGGAGATATGGTTCGCTAAGTGGTATTCCAGAAGAAATCATTCTTCGTTCCACAACTCCAACTTCTAGTCCATCATAATTGGAAGCAACTGCAAGAAGAATATGTTTCCAAGAAAAGATAAAATCAAACTTATGCTGAGATAAAAATCAAGTGGGAGTAGACTGATATTCCTGGTCTGAAAGTTTCTAGGAACCAGTTAAGGAAACATTAACTTTTTCTGAAAATTCAATGCCCCGAGAGGAGGGAGACTGATATTACCATAAGAACTTGTACTAGGAAAAAGAAAGGAACCTCTTGGAGTACACATGTACTGGAAACCAGAAATCAGTAGAAAATAAAATAAAAAGGGTAAATTGCATTTTTTTATCCGAACTATATGTGTTTTCATATTTAGACATCTAAATTTTTTTATGTCAACTTGTCATCTTAGTTCGCGAAATTTTTGCCAAATAAGGCTATAATCCAACCGATTTTTCTGTCGGAAAAACATCACATGCACTGCACATGACATATTTAAGGGCAATGTATGGGTAAAATATCACATGTACTGCACATGTGATGCTTCTCCAACAAAAACATCATCCGGAAAACGGTTATATATTTTAAAGTGTAAATTTAGCAAATTTTATATGGTAACTTGACACAGAAAAAAGTTTAGATAGCAAAGTGTAAATACGGGTATAGTTCAGATGGTAAAATGCAATTTTTTTTTAAAAAAAAAGGCACATACTATGAAGAGTTGCTCTTAGAAGTACCTGTTAGTGCTGCAGGCGTATCAGAGTACACATTTCGAGTCTCTTCCAAAGCATTTGTAAGCAAGTTGCAAAAGAATTCTTGAGGAACACCCCCATAGCTCAATAGAGCAATTAAGTATTTTGAAAGAGCATTTCTGCCTGGCCTACGACTGAAAGATGAAACCATATTGCATTGATTGATATGTGAGTCTTGTCATATCATCAAATGGAACTCTTGCCTTCCAGTTTTCATATTTTGTCATGGCAAGTATTACTACGAGATAGACTTATTGGCGATGTTAACTGAATCATATCCTTACAAAGCAGTAATGGAAGGAATAAGAAGAAGAGCTTCCTGGTTGATCCTTAAAGTAAATCTGAGATGGTTATTGGCTAGTAGACTTGCAAAACAAACTCAGATCAGCAAAGTGAACAGCATGATTGGATGCATATCTTCGTGAGAAAAAAAAAAGTCAGTATGTGTTCCAAGACCTTGCCCAGATATGCTAATATACATAGTGCATTTCACCTCTAGAGGTTTGTCGTATATTCAAGTAAAGAATACCTTCTCTATCCATACAGTCAAATGCGAAAGGTTGAGAGTCCAAAGCATTACCAAAAATGCCGCTATGTAACTCTTGAAACTCTTCACTTAGGCAACTTAAACACTCATAAAGCAAACTACTGTTGCTCAATCCAGCATAGAAGCAAAATAAAGGGTTGTGGCTCACACAACCAATGAGATGATGTGCTCAAATATTTATTTGGAGAATTCAAATTCTCACATGATGAGTTGTTACTATGATTATTGATAATCAGATAGTTATTCATATTGCAAGCAATCTAATTTTTCATGAAAGGACTAAACATATTGAAATTGATTCTCATTTCATCCATGAAGTCGTTGAGCGGAAAATTTGTACTCCATTTACCTTTAATATCGGTTTTAAATATTCATTAACTTTAGGTCTTTTAAATACTTTATTCAAATATTATTTTTATTCGTCGTATTTTAATATCTTAAAAGCTTATCAAATCTTTAGCCACATCTTTTTAAATATTTGGCGCACTCATCCCATAAAAGTATAGAATATTTGATCAACTCACCGACTTCTAGATTTGAACGGTCACGTCAGTACACCCTTAATTCTAGGATTCCTGATCAGATAAAATACCTTCATAGGTTAGTTGTGTGCAATGATCAGTCTTGTCTTAGGAACCTATGTATGGGTCGTAATGCCTTTGGTTGTTTGTGTTGTCTATTGGAACTTTCAGGTGTATTGTCCTGCATGAAGTTCGTGACCGTCTCTAAAATAGTTGCCATTTTTCTTAATGTTAATCTCTCACCACAAGAAAATTGGGTTGTCAAGCACGAGTTCATTAGGCCTGATCCTATAGTTAGCAAACATTCCATGCAGTCCTTAATGCTGTCATTAGGCTCCATCGGGTTTTCCTCGTTTGCCCAACACCGGTTGCTGCAGATTGCCCTGACCCCAGGTGGAGATGGTTTAAGGTATCCAGATGAGTTGACTAGCCTCCTAGGTGGGTTGATTAATTGGGGAGAAACGGTACTTAATGACGGGCTTTGGCCACAAGCTGGACCTCCAACTTTCCAAGTAACAATGGATAAAGTTGTATTAGTTTCAGCTATTAATTCAAATCCCAAAAACAAACACCCCCTAAGAACTATATTTACTCGGCCGCATGAACTATTTTATCCAAGTCAATCAAGTCGGCTACACAATGATTTGGTTCGTCACATGTGTTGGATTAAGTAAACTAACTTGTCACATTGTCGTATAAAAAGTTATATGATTCAATTTCAGATTGAGCTCTAAAAATTGAATATGAATTTCATCCCCAAAGACGATTTCGAAGTTCAAAAGGCAAATTATTCAGGGTAAATTATATTGACTTTCAGATTAGATTAAATTACACAAACACTCTCTATCTTTTATAAAATTAGCTACACTTTTTGAAAGGTGTTAGTATAATGTTTTTTTGAAAGAGTGTTTGTGTAAGTTTTGCATTTAAATAAGAGGTGTAGCTGTAATTACAACTATAAACTCAGAGATATAGCTGTAATTTTATAAAAATAAGGGGTGTTTGTGTATTTTGACTTTACCTCAGGGGGTACTAATGCAATTTATCCTATAGATTATATATTTTCTATTATGAGGTGGAACCCCGACTCAACCCTTTCCATTTGTCATTCCTAGGTAAATAAGATAATAGGGTCAAAACCTATTATGCAGATGCACACTCTATCATAGAGTGAGATAAAAAAACCACGCACATTAAGTAAAATCGAACTTATAATGTTATATCTGTTCATCAAATTTCAACCCCAACCACTAAATCAAGACCTTATCATTACAATTTATCTTACTTTCCTGACCAGCAAAAATTACTAATGTTGAATTCTTTAGCATTTTTTATTCAATCACTTCCTCAATTATACAATCAATTTAAAACTTAAAGTGTATATTTTTTTAAGTTTTGATACTCTCAATCACATAATTGGATGATATCTCACATCAAACCTGTAACCTACTTTGTCTAAATCCAACGATGCCTCATTTAGCCTTTTCATTTGGAAAGTCCTCCATAACTGGATACCAGTGGACAGCAGACTCAAACAAAAGGGCATCTCTTTGGCCTCTAGATGTGTTTGTTGTTTGAAGGAGGAGGAGACTATCCCTCACCTTTTCCTTCATAACAAGGTTTCCCTTGAAGTTTGGAACTTCTTTGCCTCGAAATTTCAACTCAACATTCCAATCACAGACAATTTTTTCATGATCCTGCAAGCCTGGAGAAGCAATATTTCTAATCAACTTCACATCAGAGATATTCTTCCCCCGTTGATCATTTGGTACATTTGGATTTGCAGGAATCCAGCCATATTTGAGGGGGCTCCTTTCAAAGCTAATCGTATCATCTCTCAAACCGTCAATTATCTTCATCTTCTCGGTAAAACCAACCTCATGAGAACTATACACTGGAGAGGGGACAGATCTGTTGCTTCTCTTCTTAAAATTTCCCTCCCGCCTCATACGATATCATCCAAAATCTCTATTGTTAAGTGGATTAAGCCAGATAGGGGATGATTCAAATTGAACACAGATGGGGCCTCAAAAGGAAATCCAGGTGTGGCAGGAGCAGGTGGAATCATCAGAAATCATCTTGGTCAGGCCGTCTTTGCATTCCAGGAACACCTTGGGCTCAGCTCCAACACTGCAGCTGAGTTAAAATATATACAGAGGTGTTAAATTGTGCATTGATAGCAACATTAGAAAAATTTGGGTTGAAACTGATGCCAACATTGCCATCAAGCTCATTTCGTCTCCCCCCCAAGGGCCATGGCACCTTCAAAATTTGCTGCAACAAATTAGAGAACTTCTGTCCCAAACTAAGTTCAAGATATCACACATTTTTAGAGAGGGTAACCAAGTGGCCGATTACTTTGCTAACCAAGCATGTTTCAATCAACATCTCAGCATTCTATCCCCTGATAATATCACAGGTATTCCTAAAGGTTTGATTAGACTTGACGCATGCTCCTTCCCTGCTATTAGAAGTAGAAGTTCTAGCACCTTTAATTTCAGTTAAATTTTTGGTTTTCCAATTAGGGGTACTTCATTACTGTTGTTTCTTTGCTGATACGTGTTGTGACCAACGTCTCTATGGAAACCTTTGGCCTATTACTTCTGTTGTTTGCCTTTGTCTATTTGCTTGTTGTTATATCTTTTGTAGGTTTTTTGAACTCCTTCCACAGGTTTAAAGGCTGCCAGTCATACAAACTTGATCTCCGCGTTAATACTAATGTTCATTATTTATCCTTTTGGAACATTACACACTCTGGTTTGGCCTTCTTGTACAGATTTATTTGCAGGTGTTGTGCGATTCATGATGTGGTGGGATAACAAAAAGCTTTTTGACTCGCCATAGTTTTACTAGTACACCTGTCTTTTGTTGTAAGGGAGTAGTATTCCTCGTTCATTGTTGCTCTATTTGTAAGGGGGTAGTACTCCTTGTTTATGGCTTTGCTAGAAATTTTAGGGAGGTAACTCTCCCCGCTGTAAGTATTTTGTGAATTTTAATATAGAAGGACTGGGGACTCCGAAAAGTTCCCCCCACCTCTAGGTGGTTTTAATTGAAAAAAAAAAAAAAAAGTAGGGAGAATCATTAATCTTATTTATTTATTTTTTAAGATTTTATCAACAAAATTAATTCCTCAAATTTTATCTATTTTTTTTTATCATTTGAAATGAAATCAACTCATTGTTGTGACATTTTAAACTCTCACCTCTTTGTAAATGAGGGTTTAGTTTAGTTGGTAAAAGTGAAACTAAAATTTTATGATCAAAAGGTCATGAGTTCGACTCTCATCAATATATGGATATTAATATATTTTAATAGTAATTGTTGATATACTGTAATAGTAATTATTAGTTAATTATACATATTTGATATTAGTAATTTACGTATATTTAATTGTTTATCATTAAAATTAATCTCGCTTCTGTATGATATTTTTCAAGTTATTCGCTGTCGTAACAGCTTTAATAACAATGATCTACATATACTTCAAGAAATTATAACAAATACTTATTCATTCAGGAAATTCAATTAAATTTTTTAATATTAATTGATTCAATATTTTTTTTAGCATTGCATCAATTCATTTAACTATAAAAAATTACAGTAATTTATATAAAATGAGACAAATATTTACATAAAATTATATAAATACCCACACATTCGATGGGATTAAACTTACATTAGAAAAAATATGATTTTCTGCTACGGATAATTACTATAGTCAAAGAAAAAAACCGTGGCAAATACAAAATCAAACACGGCTTCATAATGGCCATTAGCCGTTGTTTTTGTAAGTATGACCAATATATTAGCCATGTTCAAAACCATGGCAAATATTTTGTCCATGGCTAAAATACATGGCGAATATTAATTAATCGTGGTAAAAATTTAAGTTGTTGTTTTAGTTTTGTTTAACGTAGTTAATAGATTTACCATGATTTTTAATCCATTGTCATTTTATATAATGTAAAGAAAACTCAATTTTTTGTACTATTATGACATCGAACTTGCTCATAAGACCACAACCTCGTATCAAACATTAGACTATGACATTATAGATGATTCAGAAAAAAGTATACATTATAAAATTTGAGAACTTTCTTGATTTTTTGTTGGATAAAATAATTTTATTTTTAGAGTTTCTTGAGTTTTTTCCTTTTCCTTTTATTTTCCCCCCAAATAAAATAGAATTAGAGAAAGTAGTTTGCAGATGAATTGTTTGGGTAAAATAGCTAGGGCAGATCTTATCAAAACTCTTCAGTCACTACATTCGCCCGTTTCTCTGTCTAGATTACTTACCCTCTCTCTCTCTCTACGCTAAGGTACGTCGCTACTTGTCTCCTTTCCCCCTTTTCAAAATTTTCCGCTCTATCTCTGTCGCATAAATGTCGTAAGTCGAAGTTGTGATTACGAGCAGACGATGTAGGCGTTTATGTTTTGTAGTTGTGTGTATGTGCGTACGTGGTTCTATTTTATTTATTTCGGTTAGCATTTTCAGTTTTCCTGAGGGTGTATAGTGGCTGGGAGTAGTTTCTGTTTACTGTCTTGTTGTGGGGCTTCCGAGCGGTAATTAATTGTTGTGTGAATGTTACTGAAAATGGGACTTCGCAAATATGGTAATTTTGAGTTTATTCAGTTTGATTTTTTTTCTGCATGTTGAGATTTCTAAGTCGAGGTGGTGAATTGGATGGATGGCAATTAATTTGTTTTTGTTAGTGGGCGGTTACTTCCTTTTTTGGGAATGATATGTTGACTGGGAGAGAGTGAAGCAACATTTTCGAAGAATGAAAAATAATTTTGGCAAAGGCGTGATACACATAGATGAGGCAGCAGACGTATTTTCCAGAATGAGAAAATTTCAGAGTGAGAATGGAAGGAATGAAGTTTTGAGACTGTCGGGGAAATTGAAAAAAATAAAAAGAACTCTGTGGTTGTAAAAGGGTACAAGGAAAAAGATGGTTTAAAGATAGAGGAACAAGATAGGTTTATATTATTGTAAGGAAATTTATCTATAAAATTAGTGGGGAGAAGATGCAAGTGAAGGTATATTTTGGTAAATTTTGAGTTTTATGCGTATCATTTTTGATTAGGTGTTTTCTTGTTTATTATAGGACTTTGAAATTCGTGACTTTTACATCCATAATTTTATGTTTGTTTTAGTTAAATGAATGTGTAATTGCGTGGGAGCAAGGTTGAGCTTACATAAAAGCAACTGAGAGGAAAACAGAATATGTACTTGTGAATATTTTAGATTTCTTTTTGGGAAGTGTTCACTAATTATCACTCTAAGTCTCTGATGATAGCATCTTTAGTCTGTGTATTGAGTCCGTATTCCACAAACAATGTTGGTGCATAATGGCAAGGATGTGTCTCATGAAACATCTCTGTTTTACAATTCTGGAGATATAAAACGCATGAGCATGTGAAGCAAAAGTTGCTATATACCTCTTTATTTGTTTTCAGCTTGGAACATAGTTCCCAACTTGAACAGATTTATGCTTTGTTATCGTGCTAAAACTCGATAGTTTCAACTGCATTTTTTCGCTTGCATTCTGATATTACTGCATTGAAACCTGCTTGCATTATTTCCTAGTCTTATTGGCTCCCTACTTAGTTCCCTGGTAAGGGGTTTTGTGGTAGAAATGGTTACCTACACATTTGCTTGTATGTTCAATTTGTATTTTTTAGGTTTTATTTTCAGTTTTCTTTTACTTGGTTGGTTGGAGTTTGTTGTTCTGAGTAAAACTTTGTAGGTCTCATATGATTTGCCTCTGTTCTGCCTCCGTAGTGTAAGGGCTACCAAGGCACGTGGTCTGACATTGCTAAAGAAATGGCATCTCTAGTTGAGTCATCAGTATCTGAATGCCAAAAAAACATGACGAACGTGCATGATTCAGGTAAAAATGTATCTTTTTCTTTCTCTTCATCAACTTGTGGTCTCAAGTACCGCATTCTAGATGTAATTTATTTTTACACTTTCAAACTCATGAATCATCGGTTTTCCGAGTTTATAGTTATTTGGCAATAAACATAGACTTTCAGAAAAACAAGAAAAGCTTGATCTACTAGCACCGCCTCTTTTACTTCTGGTACAAATATTGTATGCTGTAGTTTCAGTAATTGACTTGTTTCTATAAGTGTTATAGACTGTTTGCTTCAGAGTCCTTATGAGAGGGTCTAGCAGTCATACCAGCAGAGTAAAGTGGGCTAAAAATAAGAAAAAACAGATGCACGTAGCATTGAAGGTTATTAGTTGCTTCATGATCTTAGATCTTTTATTTATTTTCAATAGCAAAGCAGGAGGTTAGTCGAATTAGAAGTTTGAGTCAATACACTTGAAGACATAATTCTGGTCTGCTGTTAAATTGGTGTGGAAAGTCAAGTTAATTGCTTCAAGTTAGTTGTATATGGCCAACTTAAGGTGGTTGGATCTCCATTTCAGACTTTCTTTGTATATAGCTGCTGTTATTCTCCACAATCTATCTACTACATATAAAGTATCAGTTCTTCAGTTCACATTGATCTTCCTGCATATCTGAACTGTTGATTTGTTATTTCGTTTCTCAAAACAACTGCATTTTCCAACTCTAACACATTGCATTAAGAAGTCCAAAACTTAATCTTGTTTCTGAGTTCTTGCTTGGAATGTGGTGCTTTCTACATGTAATTGTTAACTGGGATTTAAAATGAATTCGTCCTTCCCTGTTTAGTTTATAATGGGATGAATAAACAATTCTTTTCTTTTATTTTCTCTTTTGTGGGAGTTGCAAGGACATGATTTTGTTGTGATTAACATGTTCAATTTAGTTTTTATTCATAATTCATGAGTTATTAGATGGCCTTTCTAAATAAAATATCTGGAATACTTTGTAGTGAGTCCAAGGGATAGATCAAATGAGGAAACATGTCGATCAGGGGCAGACGAGCAAGTGCATTCTTGTGACCGGGTGGGAACGTCAAGTGAAATGAAGAAGGATAAATTGAATAACACAAGATATTTTATTATCAAGAGCTTGAATCACCAAAATATCCAATTGTCAATAAAGAAGGGAATTTGGGCAACTCAAGTAATGAATGAGCCCATTCTTGAAGAAGCCTTTCAAGTAACATTTCTTCTTTGCTTATTCATGTAATATGATTATTAGCGACTTTGTGGACCTTAATGTATTGTTATGGGCATGGGCTAGATGACTATGCTACCGTCTAGACTCTAGAGTGCTAGAGTGATTTCCACCTAAAAATTGGCAAGAAAATGAACACACAGATAACACGACTTAAGTTATTATGCAGAATTCTGGCAAGGTAATTCTTATCTTTAGCGTCAACATGAGTGGATTCTTTCAAGGATATGCTCAAATGATGTCTTCCGTTAGTTGGAGAAGGGACAACATTTGGAGTCAAGGAAGTGGGAAAAATAATCCTTGGGGACGCAGTTTTAAAGTGAAATGGCTACGCCTGCATGACTTGCCTTTTCAGAGGACTCTTCATCTAAAAAATCCATGGAACGACTTCAAACCTGTCAAAATCAGTAGAGACTGTCAGGTATTTGCTATCCCATTGAAGAGCTTCTGATGTATGGTTATTAGTACGTAAAAGTATGACCAGGTATTTATTTGCCAGGAATTGCCGGCGGATATTGGTGAGGCTCTTTGTGAGCTTCTTGATGAAGGGAATGATATGCACCTTAACTTGAAAACGTATTTTTCAATCATTTATCAATATGTAATGTGTTCTTCTGCATATTAATTAGTTTTCTTCTCTTTTCTCATTTTTATTGTACAAATTATTGGATGAAGGGATGAAATCTCTGGGGATGATTTTTCAGCAAGAAAACCTTATATAGAGCCATTCCATTCTGTACAAGATGAGGATTTTAATGTGCCTCCAATGCATATGACACCTGTGCTTTATCCATCTTTACTGTATCAACATCAAGCTGAAGCAAGTAGATTTCAGTTCCCTCACCAGAGAGCAGGCCTAATGTTTAATAATTCCTCAAATGTCCCTGGGGCATCAAAAGTAAAACAGTCAAGACATTGTCTAGTAGATGGAAGCTCAGCTAACAGGACTGATAATTCTTCTCGAACTAATAATTGGGGCATGTCAGCGGAGGCTAGCCCCCTTATTGGCACTTTCACAGACGATGACATACTGGAAATGGTATTGGTGTCTCATTTTAAGCTCTATAGTGAAATACCATTTTGATGCATTAGACATTGACGCATTGTATTTGTCATTTGGGAATTACTTCAAAACTTAAGTTTTATATATGGTGAAGTAAGTAGAAGTTTGCAAATTAAATGTTATTGTTTCCTTTGGGTCATGTGTTGATTGGTCTGCTGCAGATCTTGCTCTTAACTTGCAAAATGTTCTGTGCTTTTTATCGCCCCCCCCCCCCAATGTTCACTACCAGAATATCTATTTGTCAAAATATCTTTTTATTTTAGCAGTTGGTCCTTGTTTCATTCTCTATAGAACTACTTTCGCTACCACAGCATGCTCTCCTATTGTTTTGCCGAATGGCAATGGTTTTGAGTTGACACTCGACCACGTTGGGGGTTTTGATACCAGAATATCTATTTGTCAAAATATCTTTTTATTTTAGCAGTTGGTCCTTGTTTCATTCTCTATAGAACTACTTTCGCTACCACAGCATGCTCTCCTATTGTTTTGCCGAATGGCAATGGTTTTGAGTTGACACTCGACCACGTTGGGGGTTTTGACCAAATTTATTATTATATTTCTGTGGTAAATACACTTAAAATGCTTGTAGTATGCCTATAATCACATTCATCCCTTGAAGTATATAGTAGGTAACAAAAACTCTCTTGAAGAAAAGATGTGACATTGACCTAAACAGAAAATACACCCCCTGAGATGTGTGCTATCACATTCACTCCCTTGCAAGCTGATCTGAGTGGTCTTTTTGAAGTTATATCTAAAAATAGATATCATTTAAAATTTGTGATTTTTGTAATTAATATAGAAATGTAGAGAAACTCCATAAGCTGACGTCATATTTTCATATGATTTTTGAAAACTTCACATAACATGTGTTTTAAATTGTAATATATCCACAACTTTCTGTATAATTTTTCTAGAAAAATAGGTTGGTTGGTTGTAAATTTTGAGCACTTATAGCATAAATATAAAAATGTGTATATTTTTATATGTAAAGGCAATTGTATATCATAGTGCCATAGGCATTATTTCATATATATTGTACTTATATTATTTTGTGTATATCAATACTTAAAGTAATTATATATGCTGGTCAAGTGATCTGTAACCTTTATATTATTTTTTTAATAATTGTGCAGAACTATTTCGAACTTACATAGGTGCCTAAAAACATATGGAAACCTGAATATATGATTATTCTATAAGAATATTCCAGATTTTTGTAAATAACTTAAGTATGGTATATTTTAAATAAATATTCATGTAAATAATATAATACGTAATTTTTATATAACATAAAATTTTATTTGTAGTTTATACCATATATTACACATTATCTACTTTTCTTGCATGAACAAATTTACTCTGTAAAAATAGTTGCATAGATTTTGTTTCCTTACATATTTCCATGTTATATGATTCATAAAAGAACTATAAGTTTTAAGTGTTACTTTCAAAAAAAATTTAAAAGAAAATTCAAATTCACTATAGGTTGTTTTTAGAGGGTGTTTCCATGGAACATACTTTGAGTCATAAAGAGGAGGGTGCTTTGGTCTTACAAATTTTGGTCAATCACAATGCATTTCTTCAGAGTCTTTTTTGAACCTTTTAAACCTCATTGGGGTGAATAGGACTTTGATGTGTAAACTATATTTAACCCTATTCTTGTCCTTTTATTCTCATTTTTATGTCCTGAAACTGATAAGCTAGAGAGAGAGAACATCTTCCCTTGCTGCCCGCTAAATATTTAGGAAGTCGACAAAATGCTGATAATGTAAAAGAGGGATTATGGTTCCCAGTAGTGCTTGTTTGTTTTCTTCTTAACCCAATCACATGGATGACCACTTTTGTAGGACATATTGTAATATTTATGTAGCTCCATGAAACTTTATCCATCATTGCATTTGATATTTAAGAAGAGATACATATGATATTGTACCATGTGCGCCCATGTGTCTAATGCATAGTAACATGAAGTTGAGTGATACCTCCTTGTTGATCAGTCCCAGTTCAGAAAATGGCTTTATTTCAGTAAGATATTTGAGAACAGGAGATAATTCTCAATGGTTTGTGCTATGAAGAAATCATGCATTGGTATGGTCTTGATGTTATGCTTTATTGTCTTCATATATGGTTTGCAATAATTGTAGTGTCTACGCATGGTTTTTCCAAATATATCTTTTCATGGATTATTAGAAAATAAAGTGAAAACTTTCAAGTAAAATACAAATGTGTCTGGTTTTATAATTGTTTCAACTAGAATAGACTTGAAAAGACTTAATCAACCTCATCAGGTCAAGCAATGTTCCTTAGGATACTTGGCAAACAAGAGCAAATTGATGATGGTTGACATGATTTGTGGCATATTAATGTCCATGTTAATTTCTGAGTGCAGTAAGAAAGATATATTACCGAGCATGCAAATTGAATGGTTTTTTCAACCTTTTTTCAGTTAAGGTGGAATTTTTTTTTTTGATCGATAGTTTATCACTTTTGTTATGTCATTGTGTGCCAGGTATTATTCTTTTCCTGATGAGTAACTCTTTAGCTGTGTATGGCCAAATCTAGGACCCCATTTATGCTTCAATCAGCGATTATCACCATGTATATTAATTATTTGCAGAATGATATTTACAACTATATTTTCTAGTATATTGAATATTGACTCAAGCACTACCATTTAGTTGACATGTCAAAGTGTTGTGCATATTTTGCTCAGTCAAATGTAAGAATTCCAATCCTCAAGTTCCTTAACTGATTCTCTTAGAGAAATGACGATGTTTGACCAAAGTGGTAACAGAAGCTAAGCATTTTGAAATAGGACTGTTATTTTTTATGATCAATTGGGTAGTTATCATTCTTATGGATTCTTGTGTAATTTGATTGATACTCGAATTAAAGTTGTTTATTTGAACTTTCCCTTTATAACGAATGTTGAACCTATACAGAAGCATCCAATGATGTGGATTGCTGCATATGATGGTGCAAATAGGAAACTCAGTTCATTAATCTTTTCCTCAGAACTGGCACAATGATTTTTTCTTATCCTCTGATCTATTTCTGAAGTTTGAGAATGTAGCAGTTCTTTGAAATCTTCATAAACCTGTCAATGAAACTTATGCTACTTGCTTCTAATTTGTGTGGTATCCTTATTTGAGAGATGTCTACTTTGATTTATTTTATATATCTAATTTTTGTCCTTGAGTTGATCATTATACCCTGCATTAAGGATTTTGGATGAAAGTTCTCCTGCTGATGATTGCATCTTCATTTCATGATGCAGACATATGAAGAATACCTGGAAGCTCATACTCGAGGCAGCAGAAGATTACACCACTCTGTTAGTATTACTATTTAGTACTGTTACTATCATGTAAATTGTTGGTTTTATGCACTAAACAACTGTGGAACATATGCTACCATTTAAAAGTTTGGTATTGCATAATCTTGAATTTATCCTTCTCATCTGGGAACCAGGATATATTGTGTTCTCTAGCTTTTGATGACATATATAGTTCCTTTATAGGAATCTGTTTCTGGAAGTGGTTGTTTTTAGGATCTCTTTTCCTCAAGTTCATTGCACTTTGTTCAAATTATTTGTGGGATTTTGAATACATGAGCCTTGATCTTGTTGCATGTCCACTAGTAAAGTGCCTCTATAGTTGATAATGTGGAATCAAAGGTTGGAACTAGCAATGTAGTGAAACAAAGATTAGAAGCTGGTAACATAGGTTGTTTCTCACTGAACACTATGTGTTGAACCTAAGATGGCCTCAAGATCTGCATTATAGCTTATTTAAGTGCTTTCAGTATTGAAACTATCCTCTCTTATATGGAATAGGAGCCATTCTTTTAGCTGGAGTTCGGGTGAAACTCAATCGAGATATAGAAATCTTGCGAACTGTGTCATACGGGTATTCAGGAGCAGAACTATTAAGGCTCTTAAGTGTCATTGCGATCCGAGGAAAGATTTGCAAAAAATGGTTTTTTGGCATTTTCAGAAATATATATCTTGTTTCCATACATAATGTTAGAATTTTTTTTTTTTTTTTTTTGTAACGATTCTCTTGCAAATTAGTAGGATGAACCATGCTCAATAGTCTGATAGTTGTCCTTAATAGAGCTAAAGGTCATTAACCTTTAATTTAAAAATTATACATGTACTTTTCCCCATCTGCATACAGTATAAACAACAATAGATTTAAGAAGTGAGGCACACATTAGTTCATGGTTGTGTGAGAATACCACAAGTAAATAGATGGCTGATTGGCATGACTGTTGCAGTCTGATGGATGCCATAGCCTACAATTTCTTAACAAATTTAGGAATGACCCTTTCTTCAAGGGATGTAATGGCTTGGGTACAAAATAGTACTTCTACTGTCACTGGATATTTCCAACTGACTTTCTGAAGGCCAATATTTAGTTAATATGGATATATTGCATTAATGCCATACTCAAAATCTTATTTCGGGAGATTTATGTTCGAGCTGACTAAGTTACTTGAGATTGATGCTTCTCAGGCTGCTGGGCGGTCCACGAGCTTGCAGAAGTCTTCATCTAGTAAAGAACGTTCTGATGATTCGTAAGTAAAATCACATTCCGTCTGTCACACACATATAATCTGATGAATGAAGGAGAAGGCGTATAACTTAATGATTGTATTCAACAGGCATTCAGCCAGCAGTTCAAAGAAAAGGACTTACCGCCAGTCACTTGAATGAATGAATGCTTCTCCATCCAAATGGAAGGGCTTTCATAAATTTGTTGATGAAGTTTGTATTGTATCATGAGCTGGTGTGGTTTCATTTCTCCACCAAGCGGCAGCTTAGAACTTCTTAACTGTTGAACACTTTTGAGCCCTGAAACTTGGAGTTGATGCTTAATTCTTGTATTCTTGTTGTACGTGTAGTATACTTCATGACATGTACCCATTAGTTTCCTCATTGTGGGTGGCTATGAACTTGTACATAAGGACATGTACATCTCCTTATCTGCTTTAACTTGCTCATCCACTTATTGTACAGGAAAAACATGTTGATGGTTTCCAAGAAACCACTGTATTGTTTATGTCTGTTGAAGGCCATGGCGTTTATGCGATGAAATTCTGGTCCAGATTCCCAGTTAATATCTGCAGAGTGCAGTCCTCTTAATCAAGTTTTGTAGGATAGTCTGAGTTGGTTCTCTTTTCGCATTTGTTTTAGAAGTTAAACACTTGGGATAACGCTTTGGGTTAATTGGTAAGGACAAAGCCATTTTCAATAGATGGTTGTGGTTTCGAGTCCTTTTTTATCGATGTGAGGCTGTATTGGTGGGTAGTCTAAGGACCCTTGTAAGCAAATTTTTGTGACTAAAAGTTATGAATATATAATAATAAATTTTATTTGTCCTGTATGATAAAATATTCAGTTAATAAGATCAATATTTTTCCTAAATATTTCCTGGGGCATTTTTGCTTCTTTATACGAATAAGTTACAAAATCTTATTATTAATTATTTGAAAAGTTCACATACTCAAAATATTGACTTTTATTTCAGTTTTCATCAAATATTAAAGAATGCATCCGTTCTCCATTTTCCATGTATGTGTTTGTGCCACAATGTATTTCATAGGCACAAACATGCCAATCTCATTTGTGCATCAAATGTAGATAATTCACTTCACGTGTGTATTTTATTACATATTTCATATATCTTGCATGTATATGTAATGCTGTAAAAATATCAACTTTGTGATATAAAATACAAACTGTTTGTTAACTACCCCAGTTAAAAATAAAAACTACAGCTGATTCAAGTTATAAGATTAAATCTCATAATAAAGATTATCACCAAAACCCCACAATTTGGAGATGTACATTCTGAGAGGGAAGACGTTAGGTAGGTTTTATGCAGGTCGTGTATATGTTAAATGTAATAAAAATGCAATGAAATTTGAATCAGTTCTATGCATGCCATGTGTATGTTAAATGTAATAAAAGATGAAATGAAGTTTAAATTAAAACATCTAATCCGCATCAAAGGCGGGTTCGGGGATAAGTCGTTGAGACTATTCTTTTGGAACTCACACATTTATCACCAAGATTATTTCGCTATTCTTTTTAATCGTTACTTATATATTATTGACGAGTGATTGTTTTATACCACACAAAATGTTTTATTATAGGTTACTTAAATAATTTCATCGTGTGCAGGATAACTTTATTTTTGTATAGCACAAAAAGAATTCTTGTACTTTTGTACACAATTTACTTGTGTTTTGCAATTCCTACAACAATTGATCCCTTGATTTAACTTTTAGCATTTCCAATAGTTGCCCCGATCCAATTCATTTCTTAATTTCCCTGAGGACAAGCAGACAAATACATCCACAAACCTTCAACTCAAGCTCCAACAAAGCAGGCCACTTTTGTCCAAATCTACTGTTTCAAGAAGATATATTTCATGCCAGCTTCTAACTTCATGACCTGCAGAAGCATACTATAAACTCTCCCCATTGATGTTTCTGCTGTATCACACATTGCTAGTTAAACATAGCTTGCATCTTACTTCTCTTAGTCACTTGCATTCTGAGTTTCTACCCTTCCATTGCTGCTGAAACATACGACCAAAACAGCTTAGAAACGTACATTGTACATGTGCATGTGCCTGAATCTTCTCAAGTCTTAGCAGAGTCAGGAGACATGGAGTCCTGGTACAATTCTTTTCTGCCAAAACCCACTGCAAACTCTGCTGATTATTCGTTGCGAATGATTCATTCGTACCGCAATGTGATCACGGGATTTGCAGCAAGATTGTCTCCGTTAGAAGTGAGCCAAATGGAGAAGAAGGATGGATTTGTCTCCGCAAGGCCTCAAAAGACTTACACTTTGCACACCACTCATGCTCCCAGTTTCTTGGGCCTTCATGAAAATGTCGGAGCTTGGCAGATTTCAAATTATGGGAAGGGTGTGATTGTAGGAGTTATAGACACCGGTATCAGTCCAGGCCACCTGTCGTTCAGTGATGAAGGCATGCCCCCTCCGCCTGCTAAGTGGAAAGGGAAATGCGAGTTAAATGGGACAATGTGCAATAACAAGCTCATCGGTGCCAGGAATTTTGTGAGCCATCTGTCTGGATTGCCTCCTATTGATCAAGAAGGGCATGGCACTCTCACTGCTAGCACGGCTGCTGGGAACTTTGTGTCGGGTGCCAACGTTCTTGGTAATGCTAATGGCACGGCAGCTGGAATGGCCCCGCTTGCCCATTTAGCTGTTTATAAAGCCTGTTCTTTGGATGTTTGTGGTGAAAGTGACATATTGGCGGCAATGGATGCTGCTGTGGAAGATGGTGTGGATGTGATATCTGCTTCGCTCGGTAGGGGCCCTATAAATTTCTCGGAAGACAGTGTTGCTATAGCTGCGTTTGGTGCAATTCAGAGGGGGATTTTCGTGAGCTGCTCAGCGGATAATGGCGGTCCAAATAGCTCTACGCTGGCTAACGAGTTCCCGTGGGTGCTAACAGTTGGTGCTAGCACTATTGATAGAAGCATAAGGGCAATAGCTGTTTTAGGGAATGGTGATGAGTTTGATGGAGAATCTCTTTTCCAGCCTAAAGATTTCCAGCCAACATTGTTGCCTTTGGTTGACCCTTCTGCGGGAGGTAATGAAACGGTGGCCTATTGTATGCCTGGATCCTTGAACGACACGGATGTCAAGGGAAAGGTGGTGCTATGTGTTGGAGGCGGAGGGGTTTCACGCATTGTCAAAGGTCAAACGGTGAAGGATGCTGGTGGTGCCGCCATGATTGTATCCAATGATGCGGTGACAGCCTACGACATTAAACCCGACGCACACGTCCTTCCAGCAGCACATGTGAGTTATGCTGCTGGGCAAAATATCAAAGCCTACATAAATTCAACATCTACACCAACAGCAACCATTATATTCAAAGGGACAGTAATTGGCACAAAAAGTGCTCCAATGGTTGCATCTTTCTCCTCGAGAGGACCAAGTTTGTCGAGTCCCGGCATCTTGAAGCCCGACATCATCGGCCCTGGTGTGAGCATTCTTGCTGCACGTTACATGTCCATGGATAACACAACAAACGACAGCACAAATGCAAATTTCAGTATGGTCTCCGGCACCTCTATTTCTTGCCCTCACCTTAGTGGCATTGCTGCCTTGGTCAAAAGCGCACATCCTGATTGGTCCCCTGCCGCAATAAAGTCTGCTCTTATGACTTCTGCTACTCAAGCCAACCTCAACGGCAGCCTCATTGCCGATGAGAGGCTCCTCCCAGCCGACGTTTTCACTGTTGGTGCAGGCCATGTCAATCCACCAAAGGCAATTGATCCAGGCCTTGTCTACGATATCAGCCCTGAAGATTACATCTCATATTTGTGTGGTTTAGGCTACACGGAAAAGGAGATAACAATCATCACAAAGCGCATAATCAGCTGTCGTGGCAGGGGTATACCGGAGGCTCAACTGAACTACCCCTCCTTTTCTATCCAACTCGGAAGGAATGGTTCCACGTACACGCGGACAGCGACAAATGTAGGGGCAGCAGAGTCGACTTATTATCTCAAAATAGAAAGCATTCCAGGTGTTGACATAGTTGTCAAGCCCAGAGTGCTTAGTTTCACTGAAGTGAATCAGAAAATGACATACCAGATTTTCTTTAGCAGATCAGCCGCTCCTGTTAATGCTACTTATGTGCAGGGATCAATTGCATGGATTTCTCCAAAGCACATTGTTAGAAGCTCGATATCTGTTAAGTTCATATGAGGAAGAAATGGAAGAGGATCAACAAGTGAACTTTCATTTAGCATGGCATTTGCAATACCCTCATCATATAAATCACCGTTTCTTATGTTGTTCACCTCTTTGGTTTAAGTATCTCAAAATGGGTTTTGTTGATGTCAAGGATAGTTCATAAGCTTATTGTTGGATAAGCTTTGTTGGTGTATGAAATCTTTACATGTATACCTTGCCTGATTTTCATCACACGAAATAGATGACATAATCTTTGTAATATGCCACATGCGTATTAAACGGAACTGAAGATACAAAACTTTGAGAAAAATGCATTTTTGATCCTAAATTATTTTTGCAATTTTGTCCTGTAATATTTATTTTTTTTTGGCAATTTATCATTTTTCAACCAATTTGCCCAAAAATTGCATGTGTTTTGCACAGACCTAATTAATTTGTAATTTTAATCTTGTGACTTAGAGGTGTTAATATTTTTAGTCCAGCACAAATTAATTTACAGCATTAAAGTTACAATTTAATTGAATCATGTGCAAGTGAATACAAATTTTCGGTCAAATTGGCAGGAAAAGAAATAAAATTGTCAAAAATTTAAAAATACATAACTGAATTGCGAAAATCAATTCTTCCAGAACCAAAAATATCACCCATAAATTAAAGGACTAAAATTATAATTTTTCATCAAAATATTACATACTTTGACTAGTAGAATATTATAAGAAACTTTGTGGGAGGGGCAAAATTGAAAAGTTACTAATACATAGTTTTTCTTCTTACCTTGACCTCCTTTCATTCCAAATCCTAATATGGTAGAGAAGTGTTTGTAAACATTGTATTTTTCGAGGAACTAGCTGTATAATTTTGATTGTTCAAGGGACTAAAAGAAGTCCAAGTAAACACTATTTGAGTAAGGCTGTCTGAATTTACAATCTTTCTTCAAAGTCAATTTCCATGTGAAAAATTCAGAACCCCAATCAAAATCAAGGTAATCATTTATCAGTCCGATGGTCTAGAATTATTTCACAAACATTAACACAAGTACAGCAAAAAAAACATGAAATCGAGATCTGAACAGAACAAGAATTATTTTACTGAATGTACACAAAAACCAGATGAGTAAATCAGCAGCAAATCACTAAACAATGAACATCCCAGGTTATATATCTATACTAATCACCGTTAACAACATCAAACAATTCATGAACAGTTTGTTAAACAGAAGGCATATTTTCGTAGAAAGATTCTTCCAGGTTCTTCAATCATCGGAGTATAACGGCAATAGGACTCCTGACAGAGCGCTTGGAAGAATTCCACTTCAGGTAACCTTGAACAAAACCAATGCTGGTGGTGGAGTTTAGTCGGCTGAATGTCACCTGATATTGCAGTTTCTGGTTAACCTCCAAGAAATCGAGCTTTGTGGGCTCAACAAGTACATCAATTCCAGGGGGTGGGACGATCTCGACAACGTAAGATGAATTTGGCTCGCCAACATTTGTTACTGTCCTGGTATATGTCTGAACAGTTGGTTGAAACACACCAAAAGTGAGAGCAAATGAAGGGTAGTTGAGCTGAGTTTCCGGTATCCTTGATTCGGCCGAGCAATTCACTCTGCGTTGCAAAATTGAGCCTACTTCTCGGTTCGTGTAGTTCAGACCACACAGATAAGGAATGTAATCTTCCGCTTGGAGGTCGTAAATGAGTCCTGGATCGTTTGCTCTTGATGGGTTCACATGGCCTGAACCAGTGGCGAATACGTTGGCGGGAAGGAACCTTTCATCCTCGATCGGGTTCTGGGCCAGATTCACGACGTCGGCTGTGGTCATGATTGCCGATTTGATGGCAGCCGGAGACCAATCAGGGTGCGAGCTTTTGAGCAGTGCTGCAATTCCACTGAGATGTGGGCATGACATGGATGTACCGGAGATGATGTTGAATGTAGCATTTGTGTTTGTGTTGTTCTCAACTGAGACAGGCCATGCTGCAAGAATGTTCACTCCAGGGCCTAAAATGTCGGGTTTCAGGATGTTGCGGCTCACCCAATTGGGACCTCTGGAGGAAAATGCTGCCACGACAGGCGCACGATCATCGCCAATGATAGTTCCTCTGAACACAATTGTGGCCGTGGGTGTGGATGTTGAGTTTATATAAGCCTTGATCTTTAATCCATCGGCATAACTAACATGCGTGGCGGGAAGGACATGAGATTCCGAAAGAGTAAGGTTCGCAAACCTTGCAGGATTTACCAGAATCATGGCGGCACCACCAGCTTCCTTCACCGCTATTCCTTTTGAAATTCTTGTTGTAATACCTACTTCACACACTACTATCTTCCCTCGTAAGTCGGTTCCGTTCAATGATTCTGCGGTGCAAAACTGGATATCAGGATCACTAGTATTGAGCATACCAGCATAAACAAGGGGCAATAGTGTTGGTGGGAAATCCATTGGTTGAAAGGTTGACTCGCCATCGAACGTTTGGTTGTCTCCAAGAAGGGCAGTTGCTCTTATTTTCCTGTCAATAGTACTAGCACCAACTGTGAGGATCCAGGGCGCTTCGTTCGACAACGAGAAGTTATATGGACCAGCGTTCCCTGCTGAGCAGCTCACCAGGATGCCCTGCTCCATTGCGCTGTATGCGCCTAACGCAATGCTATCGTCATATAAACTATTTGCAAATCCACCAAGTGATAGAGAAAGTACATCGACCCCATCATCAATAGCCGTGTCCATTGCAGCAAGTATATCGCTTTCAGAACAGAAAAGGGAGCATACTTTGTAAATAGCCAGATGAGCAAGTGGGGCAATGCCAACTGCCGTGCCGTTAGCATTGCCAAACACATTTGCACCTCTCACAAAGTTCCCAGCGGCAGTGCTGGCCGTGTGAGTGCCATGGCCATCATCATCTAGTGGGCTATCATCGAAAGAATTGAAGTATCTAGCTCCAATGATCTTGTTGTTGCACTTTGTTGTGAGATTGAAATCGCACTTTCCCTTCCATTTAGCCGGTGGAGGAGGCATTCCTTCGTCGCTAAACGAAGGGTGATCAGGAAAAATCCCGGTATCCAAGACTCCAATAATCACACCTTTACCATAATTCGACTCATTCCAAAATCCCATGTTCTGGTTTAGCCCCAAGAAGTTAGGGGAATGGGTCGTGTGCAACGACAATTTCCGCTCAGGACGTGCTGATATGAACCCTGGCATGTCCTCCATGGCTTTCACCTCATCTGCTGATAATCTTGCAGCGAAACCTTTGAACACATTACGATACGAGTAGATCCTCCGGTTCCGCTCGCCTGAGGCTACCGTGATTGTTGACAAGAATGTGTTGTACCAGCTATCTAAATCGTCTAGCCGATTCAGAACTCCATCAGGTCCATCAACATGCACTATATATGTTTCCAAAGGGCTTCCATCACTTGCAAATGTTTGGAAAAGATGGAAATTAAGCATGCAAATGAAGGTGAGAAAGGGCATGAAACCCATTTTCAGCAAACAACAAACCTATTTTTTCTCTCAAAGTACAAATGTTTTAGAACTGTACTGGATTCTTCTGATGGATTAATGTTAATCAGTTCTGGTTTCTTGAACTGTTTATATAAATCCTTCCACCTTCTGTTGTAATAACTTGGTCATGATTATCAACTTGGTGTGCAAGATTTAGGGCAAAATGCTTTTTTAGTCCCACAAAAAAAGTAAAATTTGTTTTGGTACCACGATTATGGCAGTTGTCACTTTTAGTTCCATAAAACTCACAATCACACATTTTTAGTTCTAAAAAGTCATGTGTGTTGTAGTTTTGGACTAAAAAGACGTGATTTCAGGGCTAAAAAATAGCAAAATTACATTTTTTATAACTAAAAGACGTAATTTTGAGATTTATGGGACTAAAAGTGTCACATGCCATAGTTGTGGTACTAAAAAAAATTTTGCCCTTTTTTTATGGGATTGAAAAAATATTTTGCCCCCTAGACTTACTAAACAAAATTGATTTGGTCGGAACGCGGGAAATTATACTTATTATTTTCCTACTCATTCATTCATTGCCATAATCACATAATTATTTTGATCAAGAAATGTTAACAAAACAAAAGTCCACACTTTTCTAAAAAAGCTGGATCAATATGCAATTTTTTAAAACATTTAAGCCGGCAAGTTATGACCATCTCAAGGAAAAATTATGGACATAGTCTCATTTCCAGTTGCAGAATATTAAGAATTAATGATAGAACATGGAGATTTACAACTAAAATCATATGATGATTCTTGAGGAATTTGTCAATCACATGTTCCGAGTCAAATTAGAATTAATAGGTTGATCTTGCCAAGGATGAAGAACTAGTTTTCGACATTATTATATGATGAGTTCCAGTCATAAGTTTATTTGATTTAAACTGTGTACAATTTTAAACATAGAAAGAAGTAAACGGCAGAGCTGTAATGAGGAGCAAGTGACATCTGCTACACATACACAATGTCCTACTAAAAGAGTCTTTCTTGTTGGAATCTTGCAGTGGATTCAGACCCAATGTATATGTGGTGTTTGCAAGAATTTTAGTTTTTTGAAAAGTGAAAAATCTTACAGAAGGTTGTACACTTTTGATATGGAAAAACTGTAATTTTAATCTTGTAAGAAAGAGAATGATAATTTTGATTATGATGGAATCAATTTTAGTAATTTGGTCTTGCAGCTAAAAAAAAAATAGCATTTGAGTTTTGGCTAAAAAGTCATAAATTAGCTGAAAAAGTGAATGTGTTGTGTACGTAACAAGTTGAATTAGGGATCTTCGATTAGAATTATCCTTAAATTGTAATTTTTTTATAGGTAAATTACAATAAGCTCCTTAAAATTCAATATAATTACGAATACCCTCTCGCTCGTTGTTTTGAAAATTACAAAAATACTCACTTGATGTTTGATCAAATTGTGTAATTCTTTGATGGAGATTTGAAATTGTCAACTTTACCCAATATATACTGCATTTAACCGCAAAAATATACTTTTTCACCCAGAAGTGGAAGTTTGGGAAAGCTATTTTTCGGATTTCAACTTATTTTTGCTTAATCTTGAACAAAAACTGTTTGTCTTTTCAATCATACACGATCATGCTTGTAGTGTTGTTTTTTGATCGATAAGGAACAACATAGCAACTATTTTACCTTTTTCTTCCAGGAACAATCCGATGATTTGAACTCAAAAACTTTTTATAAGAACTCTTATTTTCGAACATGTGTAAGCAACTATGTTTATCTCCAGTCAGCACAGGTACCCGCAAGGACTGGGTCCGAACAGTTGACATTATACTGTATGAGTTGTGATATTGGTACTTGATTTTAGGATGCCTCCATTACGAACCTTTTGGCGTTTGAAGCAGTTTCTGACTTAAAAATGTATGTCTGATTTGATATTTTCAGTTCTGGATAAGGCAAGAATATATCAGGTTGCTTCTTTGATAATTTTAAGGCTTAGTTTATACATGTTATTAAATTGACTTTCATGCCACTTATTTTTTGCTAGAATTTTTGTCTTTGGGTAGCATTACTTTTGATCTTGCATCTTGTAATTAATTTGTACAATTTTAGTCTTTTTTATTTTGCGAGTTCATCCTTCTTACCAGTAGAGGTGAACTCCGCAAAATAAAAGAGCGAAATTGAGAAAATTAAAAAGATAAAAACCAAAAATACTATCCGAAAAAGTTAAATGAAGAAATACCAAATACTTTAAGCCACGGAATAAAAATGCATTTAAGACTTACTCTTGTTTTTTCCCCCTTGAAGAATGAATTGTTCCAAACTGATCCGAGTATTTTATTCAACTATAATAATCTAATTTAATTATTCAAACGAGTTTTAGCAGAACTCAATTAAAAATGAAAGCATATTTCAAATAGAATTTTCTATAAAAAATAAAACTATATTATCTACTAATAATATTTATCTGCCTTTGATTAGTCAATTCAAACAAGAAAAATCACTCAATACTTTCTTTGCATTTTTTATTCCTTCGGATATTATAAATTATATTTATTTGTATCTATATAATTATGAGTCACATATTTTATTGTTGGAACTGTTTTATTCTGGACTGATGGTATCTGATCTTTAGGTATGAAATTTTTATATGACTTAAGCAGAATTTTAATACGTAGGTTTGCTTGTCAGTTAAGTCAATCAAGTATAACATGACATAATAATAATAATAATAATGTATGACATGACCTCACAACTGATTCTAATGCTAGTTATAAAAGACATATGGAAAATCTTTTGTATAATAGAAAGATATAATAATTACAATACACTGCCACAAATATAACGTTTAACTATGGTAAGATGACATAAATAATAAGAAATAGTCGTAATAAATAATTATTGATTACGGCCGTATAACAATTATTAGTTGTAGTTTTTATGAGGGTAGCTAAAACATCATGGTTTTTGTTTTTACCATGACTTTTAGCTGTACCAATAATTTTTTTTATTTTAAAAAAACTAACTTTTTGCTTCGATTTTATTTACTCGTGGTTAATATATAGTAGCTATTTACTATTTCTTTTAGCCATAACCATCGATATTGTAGCACTAGAAAAAAAATTACTATTAGCTACAATATTAGTGGCTATGGCTAAAAATCATGGTAAAGCGGCTAAGAGCCATAGTCAAAATATTTGTCATAGTTTTTAACTATGGTAAATATTTTAGTCACCCTCACAAAAATCATGATTGCCGTGATCAATAATTATTTATTACGGCTATTTGTTATTAACCATGATAATTAATATTATAATTCTTCTTGCGTAGTCAATAATAATATTTTTTTTGTAGTGATATGATTACATAATTTTATTTTATTTGTTAATTTTGATGTATTTTCCAATGTTTTGGATTTGTTGTAGTAAAGCTCTGGAACAATAACAGTATTTTTCAATTTGTTCTTTAACATGCATAGTTTCACTAAAATAACACAAAGAAATTTATTGTGATAGAATTTTTTTTTTGGGTTTACCAAAATTCATCTTATAATAATATTATTTTCAAGGATAATTGTGTAAAAACAATTCTTATGAACACATACTAATTACTTTTTTGATTTATTATTTATTCTCATTAATTATTTTTCACATTATTCATTGTACTTATTTACTCATATTAATCTTTTTATATATTATATTCATAAAAAAGTACACCTAATGAATTAAAAATTCTCTTATGATATGATCCGAAATGAGTAAAAAAAGTTATAAAAATTAAAAAGATTTAATACATTAAGAAATTATTTATGTAAATTTAAATAACAATTAGTTAGATCTATTTGATCTGGTGACGCCATCGCCCATAACGGAGGAGGGTGTATTGCCGCGCGCCCTAATGTGCGGGGTGGTGAAGTCACCGGCGCCATCCATTGCAACAAAACTTGATTTTTTTTTTAATTTATAAATAATATAAAAAATATTTAATATTTTTTAAAGTAAATAATATAGTTTTATTAAAATATATTTAAACTAAATATTCAAATTAATTAATAAAATTACAATATTTACAATTAATTAATATTTAATAATACAGATATTAATTTTGAAAAATGAATTTACTTTATTAATTATTGTATTGTAATTATAATTTAATTTTTCAATTGAAATTATAAATTTAAAATTTTTATATATTTTTAGAACTTTGATATTTAAATAATGTCCGAAGTATTAACAGCCATATGTTATTATATGTAGCTTTAATGTGCATAAGTTATCGAAAATTCAACCAGATAACCTGCCACATGTGCAGTCGGCTAGTTTCGAAATCTCGTCGAAGAATTCAATACAAAATTCTAATTGGGGACTAAATTTCATCAAGTTTGAAATTTAAAAAACTTAAAAACTTAGGTATAATTAGAATTAAAATTTATATTAGATATACTTAGCAAACTAAAAAAATATTTTTTTCAAATTTTGTAGTGTATGACAGTTTAAGAAAAAGTAATTGGACCTAGAGAAAATAATATATAGTTTTCACCACAAAGTTCCAAATTATAGCATGACGTGTCTGATATCGCACCACACAAACTTTGACAACAAATTGATGACACGTGGCCCACTGGGTAAAGTACATTTGGGCCTATATATACGCTTATTCCAGAACATTTATGTATGATTCATTTGTTGCTTTCTGCCTCGTTTATTGCTAGAGATCGTTTACATTACATCTCAAATTTGAACTGACTTGAACGTCGGAAGGTCTTAGTCTGGGACGCACTAGACTAACCTCACATTCTTGTATCTTTTTAAGCCCATTTCGATATCTGGGAGAGGTACTGCGACATTGGGACCTACAAGGGGCAGATCGCATATTTCTACCCGAATTATCTGGCGCCGTCCATGGGAAGCGTGGGAAGTCGCCTATTGAATTGAGATGGAAGGAACTTCAAGAGGGGACATGTGTAGAAGAGATTAATGGAAGAAGCAAGCAAAAATGTGCTAGTAGAATATGAGAGGAAGACTGCTACGAAGATAGATTGAGCGGTTGGGTAGGCAGATTGACGAGCTAAAAAGAAGAGGAGAATAATAGCCCAAAATAGAAATTCTCTCTTTTCAAACAAGATATTGACAGAGGTGGTAGACCCGAGTTTTAGAATGCTTGACTTACCTAAGTACAATGGAACGAAAGACTCTTAGGAGCACGTAGTTGTGCTCGAGTTGGTAATGAATTTGTATGGTCAGTCTGGTCCTATTAATGCTAAATTGCTTGTTACTACTCTTACAGGAAAAGATCAAGAATGGTTCACTAACTTGTCAAGCAGGAGTGTAGAAACATTCGAACATTTGATGCAAATATTTTGAGATAGTTTATTTATTGCTTTAGTATCAGTAAGTTGTCTCACTTTAGTGATGCTGCCATGTTATGTCCGGAATGTTGGGGCGTGACAATTTCGGTCAAGCATTCTGATTGCAACTTAATTCCTATTATTTGTGAAATCCAATTGTTTGCAGAATGTGCAGCCAGTCCATCTCAGTTCTACTGCAAGAATGTGCATTTTTTGCTCATCTGAGTGCTATTCTAACAGGGCGTCCAGTGGATCCCTGAAAGGTTGTGGAGAAAGCTTTTCATCCATCTTCAACAGGGATTTATTTTTCCTCTTTTTTTGCACCGACAGATTGCGATATTTGAAAACAAAATGTTTTGAAAATCTGAATAGTAAATTCACTGGCACCACGCAAACAACTCTGCAACAAACCACTACACTTTATTCAATGATGACATCAAATAATGCATAACAAGTAGTTAATTATAGAATAATTATTCCAGTGTTTGATTTAAAGATTCTTCCAGCATCTGTCACTGCAGTATAACTGCAATGGGGCTCCTAACAGAGTGCCTGGAAGAATTCCAGGCCAAGAAACCTTGAACAACTGTGTTGTTAGCGGCAGATGCCGATCTGCTGAATGTAACCTGATACTGCATTTTCTGGTTTGTCTCTGTGAAGCTGAGTGTATCCGGCTCGACAAGCATATCAATGCCAGGTGGTGGGACGACATCGACAATGTAAGATGAGTTAGGATCGCCAACATTTGTTACTGTCCTGGTATACGTCTGGGAAGTTGATTGAGATGAAAACGTGAGGGCGAATGCAGGATAGTTCAGTTGGCCTTCTGGTATACTAGATTCGAGTGAGCAATTCACCCTGCGTTGTAGAAAGAAGCCAACTTCTCGGTTTGTGTAGTTCAAACCACACAAATAAGGAATGTAATCTTTGGGTTGGATGTCATACACGAGTCCTGGATCATTTGCTCTTGATGGATTCACATGGCCTGCTCCAGTGGCAAAGATGCTGGCTGGAACGAACTGTTCGTCCTCAATTGGATGCCGTGCCAGGTTTACAACATCTGCAGTAGTCATGATTGCCGACTTGATTGCAGCAGGAGACCAGTCAGGATGTGTGCTTTTGAGGAGTGCTGCCACACCGCTAAGGTGTGGGCATGACATAGAGGTGCCCGAAATAATGTTGAATGTGGATTTCGTGTTGGTTTTGTTTTCCACAGAAGTAGGCCACGCTGCAAGAATGTTGACCCCAGGACCCAAAATGTCGGGCTTCAGGATGCCACGGCTTACAAAGTTTGGTCCCCTGGAAGAAAATGCAGCAACCACTGGTGCACGATCATCACCAATCACAGTCCCTTCAAAACGAATTGTAGCCGTGGGTGTCGACGTTGAATTAATATAGGCTTTGATCTTTAATCCAGCTGCATAACTGACATGTGTTGCTGGAAGGACATGAACTTCTGCAGACGTGGTGTTTGCAGACCGCTCATTGTTTAACAGGATCATGCCGGCACCACCAGCACTTTTTACAGCTTCTCCCTTGCCCACTCTAGTCATTCCTCCACCTAGTTCACACACCACAATTTTCCCTCGGATGTCTGATTCATTCAACGACGGGCTGCAATATGGAGCAAAAGGATCACTAGCATTAAGCATCCCTGCATAAACCAGAGGCAACATTGTTGCACGAAAATCCTTTGGTTGAAAAGCAGACTCGCCATGGTATTCTTGATTATTTCCAAGAACTGCAGTCGCCCTTATTTTTCTGTCTATAGTGCTTGCACCAACCGTGAGAATCCAAGGGGCCTCGTTCGCTATGGAGAGGAGAAGCCCTTCTCCATCGCGCTAAACGCACCCAACGCAATGAAATCTTGGTAGAAATTGTTGGTAAGTGAGCCAAGAGAAAGAGAGAGCACATCCACTCCATCCTCTACAGCAGCGTCCATTCCGGCAAGTATAGTGCTTTCAGAACAGAGAAAGCCACACACTCTGTAAATGGCCAGGTGAGCAAGCGGGGCAATCCCAGCCGCAGTGCCATTAGCATTGCCGAAAACATTAGCACCTCTCACAAAGTTACCAGCAGCAGTGCTCGCGGTGTGAGTACCATGGCCGTCATCATCAAGTGGACTTATGTCTTCGGTTTCAAAGTACCTAGCTCCAATGATTTTGTTGTTGCAAGTAGTGTGATTAAACTCACACTTCCCCTTCCATTTAGCCGGTGGAGGCGGCATGCCTTCATCACTAAACGAAGGGTGTTCAGGAAACACTCCAGTGTCCAAGACTCCAATGATCACACCTTTCCCATAGTTGGAATCTCTCCACAAGCCCATGTTCTGATTCAACCCCAAAAAGTTAGGGGTATGCGTTGTGTGCAACGACAAAACTTTCTCAGGCCGCGCCGAGACAAATCCATCCTTCTTTTCCATGTTTTTCACATCATCGGCAGTCAACTTAGCAGCAAATCCCTTAAACACGTTGCGATAGGAGTAAACGATGCGTGCTTCTCCATCGTTCGAGCTTGCTGTGCTTGCTGGCAGAAATGACTGGTACCAGCTCTCTAAATCCTCGGACTGAGTGGTAACTTCTCCATCAGGCCCTTCAAGCAGAACTATGTAGGTCTGTAAACTACTCCTTTCTGGACCATCAGCAGCAAATGCAGGCCATGGACTGACACAAAACATGCAAACAAGAATGATAAAAGGCATGAAACCCATGATTAACAGAAGCAATTTCTACAGGTTACAGAAATTAAACTCAGAATTCGTTTGCTCTGTGTTTGGTGTGGATCTCCCTAACTATTTATAGTATTAACGTTGTAGTAATGAATGGCCAGCGTCGTGAATTGCTTATCCTGATAGAGTCAACAGCCAAATTCGAAATTTCCACTCATACTTTTGTATATGTCTTCGCTTGCCAAATAATTATTGTAATCCACGAATTGAAAATTCATGCTGAAAAGTATAAGGAATTTGACAGGTTTGGCATTTTCTTGGTAATGGATCGGACTGGAACCTTTGGTCCCCGGAATGTGAATTATTTTAAACAACATTAAACGCGTAGCTAAAGGTATTTCTTGTCTAGAAGAAGATGGAATCCCTTTCCATGGATTCATACCTGAAGCTCATAAGCCCGAGTTGAGGAATTTATACGCTTTTTAAAATATTTTATATTATACTTGTAAATTTACATGAGAATAAGTGTTTGGGGAATCTTTTGAAAACTAATTTATAAGATTTAAATATAAAATTTGAAAAATTTATAAAATCTTTTGAGAAAATGTATAGAATTCCTAACTTCCTTAATTTAACAAATTCACTTAATTTAATTATAAAATTATTAGGTGAATAGCAATTTACCCCTGTGATATTAAAAATGAGCACATTACCTCTCTATGAAAAAAATATAGCAATTTATCCTCCTATACTTTTTAAAATAAAGTAATTTACCTCCTTATACAGGAAGGTAAGTTGCTTCATTTTAAAAATTATAGGGGAGTAAATTGTTGTATTTCAAAAAATATTGGGAGGTAAATCGCTATTTATATTTTTACAAGGGGATAATTTGCTTATTTCCGATACCACAGGGGGTTGCTTCAATTTTTTCCTAAAATTATTATTGCTAACAATTTTAAGAATTCATTCATCATCTTATAATAATCAAATGGTGAAGAATTTACTTTTAAAATAAAATCTAACATGTAATTATAATTTTTAAAAAATATTTTATAAGATGTATATGAGCTTATAAAAAAATTAAAATAAGCTTGAATTTGAACATCGAAATTGGACTCAAGCCGAGCATAAGTCAATGGTAAGTTTGGCTGGAAAAGATTGGATTTGAATTCTATATTGTAAAGAAATACAAAATCCTATATTAGTTCCAGTTACAGTGAAGTTCAAGGGGAAATAATTATCATTTTTCCTTCCGTAGTTTAAATTCTTTTTATTTTTTATTTAATTGGTTATAATATTCTTACTTTTGATTTTGAAATTTAAAAAAGAAAATATTGCGTTTTAGGTCTCATAGCACATTTCAGTTAGATATTTAATGAAAAAAGTCGTGTAACCTTAAGTGCATGAGAAGAAAAAAGCCACTTTTTGAATGTTATAAGACTTTCATGAGACCAAAGTGTAAATGCTCTAACAGTTACGTGCTAAGCACGTGGCATTTTTAATAAAAATATTTACCGAAAATGTGTCATGAGATTAATAGCACTACTTTTTAAAATTACGAAATTAAAACGAAAATTTTGTAATCAATGAAAGCAAAAATAGAAAGAGTATAGATTATGGGATGAAAAGTGTTATTTTTCAAAATTAGACTTGTTTAGAAGTTGAAGACAGTAAGTGTTTCCACATAATTTGTTATTTTCTCCCTTTTCCATGAATGTATAATATTAAATTAGGGTGAATTATAATGATTTTTCTTGAAATTTGGCATAATTATAAATATTTTTATATATTTTTTAAAATTATAAATACTCCCAAAGGTTTGTAATTTTTGACCAGAGGTCTAAAATATTGTCCATTTGACTTTATTTTTTAAATTATTGAAAAAACAGTCGAAGCAAAATTACATTGTTGCTACTATGTGTAAAATCGTACCAAACCTCTATCCACCCCTTTTCTTCTCCATTTGCAGCAAATTCTATTTTTCTACAAGTTTTATGTCCAACCAAAGCCCTTAAATCTCTTAAACCCCATTTTTTAAAGCATTCATCCGAAAATAAATTACTATTGGCTATAATATTAGTGACTATGACTAAAGACTATGGTAAATAGCTATTATTAAGTACGATTAAATAAAATCGATGCAAAAAGTTAGCTTTTTCATCATGAAAAAATTATTTGCCACGAAGTGCCATGGTCAAAACATTTACCATGGCTTTTAGTCATGGAAAATGTTTTAACCACTCTCGCAAAAAGCACGGCCAATAATTGTTGTGTGGTTGTGGTGAATAACTATTTATTACGACTGTTCGTTATTAACCATGACAATTTTAGTGTTCATTTGTGTTTAGGTTCTTGTATTTTGAAGTGAAGAAGGTATTTGAAGGATAAAGAAGTGATTTCGTCGACTTTCACTGAAGAAAAGCTACGCATGCTTCCCTCCCGTGCTATGATCGTTAAACTTTCTAGTGGTTTTAGTTCATTCAAGTAGGATTTCTTTATTTTTACAACAAAAATCATATTTATTTATTTATTTTTGTGTATTTTGAAATTGAACCCAATATCTAACTTTGAGGATTTTTTTTTAAGTTCTTTATTCTTTTTTAAAGAAATTTATGCGCGATTAATGAACTGCGGATGTGAGATGTCAGATGTAATCCTGAGAGTACACTTCTTTAACCCATTTCATCAAAAGGGTGACCCACTTTTTCTTTTTTAAATTGAATCATTCGGGAGTTTTTCGGGTCCTCGTCCCTTTTTTTATTAAAAGTGAAAGAAAATCAAGTTTACAATGGGGGAGGTGTTAATCCTAAAAAGCCATAAATAAGGAGTACTACTCACTTACAAAAAAATCATCAAAAATATAAATAAAAAGTATTACTCCTTTACAATAATTAAAGAAAATAGAAATAAAGAGTATTACTCTCTTACAAAATCAAGACATAAAAAGTTGAAGACCATAAAAAGTTGACTCGAGCAAGGTGACCCATTTGTTTGTCCTAGAGTTTGGCTCTCACCCTATTTTTATTTGGAATATGGAGTTTTGTTAAAGAGACGACAAATTTGGTTTTGTATACTTTGTGCTTGCTTTGATTATTTTAGAAAAATATTTTTGTCTTATGTTAGTGGGCAAGCTGTCTTTTTTTTGTCCTGTCTTTGGGAACTTTTCTTCATCTATTGATGAATGATTTATGCACTTGTAATTTCAAGTATATATGAATTATATAATAAATATATTATATATAATTAGTTTAATTATTATTAATTTTAATAGAATATATTCGCTGTGTGATGAAAATTATATTTATGAAATGAAAGTCAGATTGTTAGCAAAATATATTAATAAAAGTGAGCCAATTTTTAAACATTAATTCCAAAAAAAAAAAAAAACTGATTTGTCGCCCTCAAAACCACTGCCACTTTCTCTCTAAAATTACGGCGTTGTCACGGCGAGTTATAGGCCACCAAATATATCGTTCGACTCTTCTTGATGAGATCAACATTTCCCCTCAAACAATTTCAAATTTTATCAACTGTAGACAATGGACTTTTAAAACGACCATTGCACCTTTCCGCCATCGATTCGTCGCCATCGGAGCGACCCACGATCACGGACCACCACCACTGGACTCGCCTCGACCTAAGGGTTCTAACGAGACCAACCTAGCTCAATTTTATCTAGTATTTATTGAGATCTAAAAATTTGAAAATTTTTCGAGCTGAAGTTGTTTGCTGCCGTTTCTCTGCCGTCAGGACGAATCACAGCCTGAGACCACCGCCATTCGAATCCTCTCGTCCAGACAATTTCAACGACCACCAAACTTGCTCATTGTCGTCAACGTTTGACTGAGATTCGAATTTTTTAACTTTTCACTATAACTTTTTATTTTTAATTTCTGCTAAGATTCTTAGCATTCTTTTTTTAATTAAAAAAATGGCACCGCGAATCGCGGTGTCATGAAAGAATTTTTTTAAAAAAAAAAAAAATTTGCGCGTTGATAGAACGCTGGGCGGCTTAAAATCTTAAGAAAATCAAAATCCACTTTATTTCTGTAATCTTTTTTAGCATTTTTTAAATAATTTTTTCAGAATATTTTCGATTTCAATTGTTCAAATGTTGATTTTACATATTTTTCATTGTTTTTGTTTATTGATTTAGTTCAAATATAGATTTACAATTTTTTTGTTCTTTTCTTTTTTTTTTTTTTTAAACAATAACGAGAAAAAATGTGTATGATATGGGGATATATTTTAGGGACAAATATAAAAAATTGAAATAATAAGAAGCAAGAACAAGAATGATGATATGAAGCCTGCACACAACAGTGATCATATCCAATTTTTTAAACAAACGATGTATTTTAGACAGTTTAAAAAATGTTTTAATAATGTTTTTAAAATTATTGATGTTTTTGGGTGTTTGCATCTAGACTGACATTTTGAATTATTTATTTCTGGGATATTTTTAATGAAACGATGTGTTCTTTTTATCAAGTTAGTCGTGAATTAATTTTATTATTATTTTCGGGTGCGTAATATTGCTAATGAATTAATCTATTATGATGTTCAATTAAACTCAACTAGATTTGTTGCGATTACAATCATCCACTCATTTTATCTTAATAAGAAAATATTACAATTTCACCTAACATTTAACTCTGTCGAATAATTACAATACTTACATCAAGATCCATAGGACATTTCTGTCCACAAAAATTCGGAAAATTTTAAAACTTAAACAAAAATAATTCAATTTACATAAGAGCATTTTGGTCAATTCACACATAAAAAAAGATGAAAAATTAACTATTTGTCAGACGATTTTAAAACTTAGAAGGGATATTTGTAATTTACAAAAAAATACCCGTAATTATACTAAATTTAAAAAGACATCATTCTGATTTAATATAACACCTAAAAACGAGGAGTATTCATAATTAGGAGTCGTGGACAGTTTTTCCACATGATTTGTTATTCTCTCCGTGTTTCCAGGAATGTATTATATTATTAAAATAAGTGTTAAATTGAGAGTAGAAAGTGAAATTTGATAATTGCTAGTTGACTTGAGTCAACTGGATGGTGTTTGTCCACTTCTAGAGAATGATACAGTTTACTTAGTCAATATTTGGACCAATTTAGCAATATGTGTTAGTAAAATGTTTACATTGATCATTAGTATTTTATAAGTATTAATAGAAAAATCCGCGGCGCAAACGTATAATAAAAATAACATCAAATAAAACATAGGATAAATTATAACCAATTCTAATCAGGTTTGGCATAATTACAAATCTTAATTTTAATAGTCGTCCAACGTCTATTTCAATCCGTTAGTTTTCGATAAATACTAATCCATTTTCTATAGTGAATTAATCAAAATGTCCTTGTAGACTGTAATTTATAATTTTATTACGTTTTAGAATACTTTTTATGAAGAAATTGGAGAAATCTTTTTTTTTTAAATAATTTTTAAAAAATAGAAAATACAGCGAAAGAAAAATTGATAATTTCAAGTTTTTATATCAGGATTACATAATTTCATTAAACACTAGAGGTTATTGGTAATTTTTGAAATGATGAGGGAGTCTTTATAATTATGTTAATTCTCAGAAACCCAACTCGATTTTGATTTTGATATAATTAATTATTATATTGAACTTATTACATTTGGAATTTTGTGCCCCACCATATAAAAATAATAGCATATATATATATATATAATAAATTTTAATGTCTATTTAATTAATTAGATACAGTCATTAGAGACCGGCATCTCCCAATGAAAATTCTTGGTCCTTAACGCCGGAAATTAAACATAAATTTTATGTCAAGTTCCTCTGATTATTATGAATGTTTATGTATTACTTTGATCTTAGTCCAAGATTTGAAGATATCAATCAAAATACTTTAATGCGACTGAAGGAATCGTGTTTCTGGAATCATGTCGTATTGAATGACTTGGACACAGCAAGAAAAACACAACATATTCCTAGTCGATCCCTTGAGGGAATAATTTATGTTTTCTGCAAAATATGTCATCATGAGTTTGTCGTGTCGACGAAATTGGTAAGATTGAGTCACAAAGATATGTAGGTCTATTTTTACAGTAGCTTATTATTTATTTATTTATTTTTATTTCGCTGATGTATTGATATTCAAGATTCACAAGTCTAATGTTGGTTTTTTTTTGAAAATGTGCTTTCTTGAAGAAAAACTAGTAGCATTGGCTCTAACTAAAATATACAATATCAAACGTTAGGACATCCCGTCAAGATGGCCTGACGCATGTCCCATCATTTGGGGCGGCACTTGCCTCTTTAGTTTATCATATTTGACAGGAGCGTAATCTACGAATCTTCCAGAATATTTTGTGGGAGTCGCGAGTTATAGTTGAGTTAGTCATTAAGCAAGTGCAACAGAAACTATTGATGCATTACACTCCTGTCTCTTTAGAAATTGTTTCTGTCTTTCGTATTTGGAAGATTGCTTGGTAGGATTGTTGTTTCTAGTTGTGCTATTTAGATGATGGGCCGTTTATATTTATGAAATTTACTTTCAACAAAGAAAAAAACAAAAAACTAGAAAAAAAGAAAGGGATGTAGTCTTCTTTCTAGATGCAGAACAATTAAGTTCAACCTTCACTGAACTTTTCCAATATGTTTTCTTCAAGACTTTTGGCATTCTAGAATCTGGATTACATTTTCTGGCAGAATTATTGTGTTGATCTAGCAAAAATTAAGAAAAAATCAAACGACGGAGTCGTTCTCGATCGTCAAGAATCGGATTTCTTATTACAATTTTTAGCTATTGCATCTTTTATTCTATTTTACGTATCATACATATCAAGTGTATGAAATCGTTTTTTTGAATAAAATTGATGACGTAACTTATATACACGAAACACTTTATTATCTGAGGAAGAGAAAATAGGCCCAACTTGAATTGGATTCACAGCACTAAGTAGAACAACACGAAGTTTGGCGATTAAACGGACACATCAAAAACACCGGTGAAAAAGAGTTTGGGATGCAAGATAGAAAATTATTCCCTGAAATTAAAAGTTTGCATGTCTTGTTCACTAATTATTAAACATGGTTTTATATTAAAATCAATTAACACGAAATTATTTTTTTAATCCTTTGAATTTATTCAATATTAATTTTAATTCTGTATGTATGATCTTTATAAATTTAGTCCTTCAATTTACGAAATTGATGAAATTTAGTCATTTGACCACCGAAAATTCAAGTTTTGTCCAGAATGCGTGACATGGCAAAACCCTGTTGGGCATTTTTTGGGGGGGTTTTTAATAAACACAAACATATGTTTAAAGCACATTTGTTTGAAGCAGTCAATGTAATTCATTAACGCATGCAATTGCAATCTTCAGAGAAAGACAGTGACTTGATTTCTTTGTCATCATGCTTCACAAAGAATGCATCATGGACACATCAATCTCTGGGTTTTTTTTTTCTCTTTCTACAAATCACGTTTTGCTTCGTCTGCATATGCAGCTCAGATGAGTTTCACTGATATGACACTCCTGACAGTGTGTTTTGTGGAAACCCACAGCAAATACCCTTGAGAAAATGTATTGGAAATGTTACTGCTGCGGCTGAATGTCACAGAATATGTTGCTTTCTCTCCCACCCTTGTGAAAGACAGCTTCGCAGGCTGGACACTGATGCTTACTCCTTGCGGTTCAACAATCTTTACTGTATAGTATGACACTGCCTCACCAACGTTAGTCACTGTCCTAGTGAAAGTTTGAGATGATCCAAGTGTAGCGGAAAACGAGGGGTAGTTTAGCTGTCCTTCAGGGATTTTCGATGTGCAATGGACTGATTTATGTGCGATTATCCCGACTTGTTCGTCTGTATATCCCAGGCCACACAGGTAAGGAATGTAGTCGTCTGCTGCGATGTCGTAAACTAGTCCAGGATCATTAGCCTTTGACGGGTTAACATGGCCGGCCCCTGTTGCAAAAATGTCTGCTGGAGTTAGTCTTTCATCGACGATTGATGTGCCTTTAATGTTAACGAGATCAGCTGTAGTCATAATAGCTGATTTTATGGCTGCCGGGGACCAGTAGGGGTGGGCGCTCTTGAGCAAAGCTGCCACGCCACTGAGGTGAGGGCACGACATGGATGTGCCTGACTCGACGTTAAATGTCAGTTTCGAGTTTGTGGATCCGTCCAGGGGAAAGGGCCATGCAGCTATGATGTTCACGCCTGGACCAATGATGTCTGGTTTCAGAATCCCTGGAGTCGCCAAGCTTGGACCTCTTGAGGAGAATGAAGCAACAATGGGGGCTAATGGATCTCCAATTACTGTCCCCTTGAACAAGATTGTGGCCGTTGGAGACGTTGTTGAGTTTATATAGGCTTTGATCTTCAGTCCAGAAGAATAGGCCACATGCGTGGCAGGAAGAACGTGAGCATCAGCAGACGTGCTGAAGCCATCGGACTGTTGGTTGGCCAGTATCATGGCTGCACCACCGGCATTTTTCACTTCTCGGCCTTTATCCAATCTTGCTATTCCTCCTCCCCTGTCGCACAATACTACCTTTCCTTTGACATCAACGCCAGACAAGGATCCATTAGCGCAGAATGCAGAATCTTGTTTCCCATTAGAACCAGCGTAAACAAGAGGCAATAGCGTTGGAGGGAAGTCCTTGGGCTGGAACACAGATTCACCATCAAATTCTTGGCCATCTCCAAGTTTTGCCGTGGCTCTGATGCTTCGGTCAATAGTGCTCGCTCCAACTGTGAGAATCCAGGGGGCCTCATTGGATATCGTCTGCTGAGAAGGGCCAGAGTTTCCTCCTGCACAACTTACAAATATTCCTTTCTGAGCAGCTGCAAATGATCCTACGGCTAAATTGTCGTTGTAAAATGGAGTTGACTCCTCCCCAAGGGATATAGAGAGTACATCCACACCGTCCTCAACAGCAGCATCAAGGCCAGCTAATATGTCACTTTCAGGGCAGTCTGGTCCAAAGCAGACTTTGTATATTGCCAAGTGAGCTTGAGGTGCAATCCCAACTGCCGTGCCATATGCATTTCCAAGAGCACTAGCATTTTGGACAAATCCACCTGCAGCTGTGCTAGCCGTGTGCGTTCCATGTCCATCGTCATCAAGTGGCGTCTCCGCCTCTAAACTTGAGGCATTTGCTGCTAAATTAAACGATCTTGCACCAATAAGTTTGTTGTTACACTCCGTTGCCTTAAATTCACACTTTCCCTTCCATTTAGCCGGTGGAGGCGGCATATCTTCACCACTAAATGAAGGATGACTGGGGAAAATCCCAGTGTCAAGCACTCCAACAATAACTCCCTTACCATAATTGGATTTTTTCCAGAATCCCATTTCTTGGTGCAATCCAAGAAAATTGGGAGAATGGGTTGTCAACGGACGGTACATCCTCTCTAGACGTGCCGAAATGAAACCATCCTTCTCCTTCATGGCCTCAACTTCTTCAGCAGTCAGCCTTGCTGAGAAGCCACTGATCACATTTCGGTATGAGTAAAGTAATGGTTGACGATCAGCAGACGAAACTGCAGTTCTAACAGGCAGGAAAGACTGGTGGTAGCTCTTCATGTCGTCAAGTTGAACTTCCAAACGGCCCTCCGGCTTCTTCACGTGCACAATGTATGTTTCCAAGTTGCCTTTTTCGACAGTAGGACGAAGTTCATCAGCAAGGGCTAGCGTACAAAAGAGAGAAAAAACGGCAATAAGAGCGTAGAATAATTTAGGCAGAGCCATGACAATAACTAGCTAAGACCGTGGCTTGTGTGCTTGTTTAACTTGTTAAGTTCAAATATTTATAGCCTTGTGCGGAGAAGAAACGGCCGGCCGTACATCTTTCAGACACGCTTATTTATAGAAATATGATTTTTCATTATGGCTAACTATTATAATTAAATATGAAAATCATAACTAAATATTAATTACTCACGACCACGTAACATCTATTGTCGTTATTTCTCCATTCAAAGCCAAATCATTAGTATAACTCAAGCCTCCAGCAAGTGTTTTTGCATAGTCATGACAAACATTGATCAACAATTGTTGATTTTTAAGTTTTCGAATCAATTTTGTCGGACTGTAAGTATAAAATATTAATTTTTTCTAATTTTTAAATCGTAATTATTTATAATATAGAAAATAATTTATTATTGATTTATTAGTAGAATAATTTGTAAAATGATGGTATATGCTCCTCAGGCGGCAAGGGAATATAAGCTAATGGATGTGAAGGAAAGTGACGAGTATATGCTAACAAAGATAGGGAAGAAGTGTTGAATTTCAAATTCTGATGCTTGTACAGTATAATATCTTGCTATCTGCCAACAGTCCTCTATCAGTATAATCAGTCTCCCAACACCATATATATATATATACTGAAAATAGTTTGGATAATTAATAAATATATCACAATTTGTCCACAATAATATAACAAGAACTGGTAGCTGATTAATTGCAGCACGAGCTTAAAAGATATAGTGCGTGTCTTTATTGCAAAATGCTGTTGCATCTTGTATAATTTAATATATCCAGATTATGTTATTTATATTGTTCCAAATAAAATTCTTATTGATATTGGTATATATCCCATATCGACTATAAACCAGAAATTTTAAATGATTTAAAAGTTTCAATGATCCTTTCCTAGTGAAATTTAGGAGATATATATCCTTTCGTGATGGTTAATTATTAAAAGCGAGAATTCTTAATTATGATTGTAAAACGGCTATTAGCTCTTGTTTCTATGAGAAAGGACTAAAATATTAACCAAAGTTAAAGATTGAGGCAAATATTGATTAACTGTGATCAAAATTTAATTTATATAAAGTATAAATTCTTTTTAAGCTCTTGTTTCTATGAGAAAGGACTAAAATATTAACCAAAGTTAAAGATTGAGGCAAATATTGATTAACTGTGATGAAAATTTAATTTATATAAAGTATAAATTCTTTTTAAGCTTTATTCATTTATAATATAGGGAATAATTCTTTTTTTTTTTTTTGTCGTGAGAATAAACTGTGAGCCCTGTATGAAGCCTTGTGTAACGGGGCAGCAATCGCATTGTACAACGTATCATTCCCCTCGTCTATATAAACAAGGTCATTTGTCTTTTTCAAGCCTGGTTAAAAAAAATTTTCTAATGCACCCGTGTCACACATTGATATCAAGCCTACTTGTGTGTTGCAATCTCGCTTTAAGTTATGATTTGAAAAGAATGCGTGTCAAGTGTGCCATTAATGTGTGATACGAAAATGTGATAGAAAATATGCGCTTTCAAATTAGGGGTGTAAACGAGCCGGCTCACAAGCTTTCGAACACAAATATTTGGGCTTGAACTCGGCTCATGAAGGAGCTCAAGCTCAAGTATACTCAAGTCGAGCTCTTATCAAGTCGGCTCACGAGAGGTTCAACTCATCTTGCATCCTTAGTTCAAATCTCTCATTTGAAACTAATGACGTTATAAGTCGGAGTATTTTTTTAAAGATAAATAAAATTTAAATAATCTATATATTTGAAAATGAATTTGTAACGAGAGATTCGGTTTATTAAAGAAATGCCAAAAACCATTTGAAAGGTTCCACATCGGAATGATGACAATTGGGAGTTGTTTTCACAAAATATTAAAAATGTCCATATGGGTTGCAAAAGGTTTTTATCACGGACATATATATATGCTAATAGACAGGGTCGAATGCCCTGATTGAGTGTCACACGTATACTTCTTTTGTTTTTCGGGTCTAAACTATATATTATAATTACTATTTGTAAAGGATTATAATTACAATTTGTAAAGGAAGAAAAAAAAAAAAAAGATAAACTAAAGGTACGCATCATAAAGTTTGACATAATTATAAGGTAAAATTGCAAAATTGTCCCGTAAGTATAGGGGGTCGCAAAATTGGAACCGTAACTACAAGATTGACAATTTTAGTCTTGTAAGTATTGATTTTTTTGGCAATTTTGATCAGAAGGATCAAAATTGCCCAAAAACGGGGCGGAGAGATTTGAGACTTAGGGTTCCGACGTCCAAAATGTCATTAGCCACGCAAGCTACTAGGTGTTTAAGTTGCGCACATGGACGTCGGAACCCTGAGCCCCAAATCTCTCCGCCAAAAAATCAATACTTACAGGACTAAAATTGCCAGTCCTGTAGTTACGGTCGCAATTTTGTCACCCCCTATACTTACGGGACCAATTTTACTATTTTGTCTTATTATAATTACTCCCTTATTATTTTAAAATTATGAATATCATCCCTCAAACAAAAAATAATTATTTAATCCTTAAATGGTGAGGTGGAAATTACTAATTTACTCTTATTAAATATGTTTTGTTGCCCCTACTTTTCTTCAATTTAAATTACAAAAAATAAAGTAAAATTATTTGAGTATCTGATTTTAGATACCTAACTTTAACGGGTACCCAATTTTATCAACTAATGAGTAACATAATATACTACCCAATATGCTATCATATTTAACTGCATTTAGTTTCACTAGTTCTTAATTAAGTTGTTTGTTATTATTTTGAATTTATCTCAATTTTGTAATTAACTTATATTGGTCCACCTTTTGAACAAAATCAAGAACGTATTTTTGGTTTCAATGATGGTAAATTTGCATAATCAAAATTTTGTTTTATCCACTAAAAGCTCATGAAACTATTAATAAATTAATTTAGTAATATATTCTTATAATATCGATGCAGAATATATATGAATTGCTCGAACAACATATAGAGAAATATATTTATTTTTTTAATATTATATCAATTCAACTAATATATCAATATACTAAGGCAACCTTTATTTTGGCAATTAGTCATGATATCATGGTTAATCACCCTTTATTTTTTGTTTATTTTATTTTTCGTCAATCCGTGAAAATGCCTCAAGTCCGATACATAATGTGATTTTCCCATGATATGAATCAAGACTCGGATAGGTATTCAGTTGTCACCATGACCCACCAGATGATGATAGAAATTTACGTACCGAAAATGTCCTCATGTTCTTATGCAATTTACTAGATTTGTCCCCACTTTTCAATTGATTCTCTCAGCAACTTTAGACATAACTTGACATGTTAGTCAACTTCTTGAAATTTGAAATTGCTTTGGCAACATTCTTCCTACCATCTTCTATAGAACGGTGCATGTCCTCTCCAATGACTACTCTCCGTGCGAATTCACTTCAGGTAGTATCGCCCACTAGCCAATCGATTTGAGGAGAGTTGAAGATGAGTTCAAGAATGGAAGGAGATGTCTTTGGCTAATGAAGGAGGAAGATTAACATGTTTGACATTTTTGGCAAAGGGTAAAAATGACTTTTCCATCTTTATCATGGTGACAATACCTCAAAGAAAACATCACATACGCTGATAAATACCTAATTCATATTTGTAATACTATGAAGTAAACTTTGTACAAGTCAATAAACAATCTTGTTATCACAATTTTAATTACAACTTAGTACTTTTCATTTTAATCACATCACCCAAAGTAAAGATGGCCTAAAAACAATAAATAATAAATTACAATAACTGTCCACTCAATCAGTACATCTATATGATTATAAACAAATTATAATGATTTACGTAAAGTGAAATAAATACTCACCGGTCTCATAAAACTCGAACCCATGACAACGAACTTAGTCACGAGACCTCATAGTATGTAGAGGACAGTGTTTTGACCAGATGACTGTTAAAATTTAGGCTAGCTGGTCTGAGGACACTCAGGTTCTCTCCTTGCTTTCCAGATCAAAACAATTCTGATTTAATCCCACATGACTATCAGTTAAAGATTATGGCAAGAAAATAAATAATCAGATCACTCTTTATTTTCTACATTTATCAAAGCATAGATGAATTCAGCAAACACTATAAATCATGAAATCATGCATCGAAAAAAATCAGGTAATTAACCTTTGTGATTGTCATTCTACCTCTTCTCTTCCAACCACTCATCAAACTAGTTTCACAGAAATCGGACTTCTAACGGCGCGCAACCAGCGCGGGGCCAAGCGCCAGACTACAGCTCCTTCAACAAAAGTGGCATTGGCAGGGGTAGCAGACTTGCTAAAGCTTATCTCATATGTTAGCTTTTGGTTCACCTCACTGAAAGAAAGTGTAGCAGGTGTCACAGCTACATCAACACCCTGAGCCGAGTCGAGCTCAATCTCCACCATATATGTTGAGTTTGCCTCGCCTACGTTTGTCACTGTCCTCGTGTACGTTTTCTTGTCGGCCCCAAGTTCGACAGAAAATGAAGGGTAGTTGAGCTGTGCCTCGGGTATGCTTGTTACATTCGAGCATGTTACGGGATGTTGCACGATGATTTCAATTTCGTTGTTACTGTAGCCTAAGCCGCACAAATAAGGGATGTAGTCTTCGGGCTGTAGGTCGTAAATAAGCCCTGGATCGTTTGCACTTGGTGGGTTCACATGGCCGGCTCCTAAGGCAAATATATCAGCAGGCAAGTATCTTTCATCGAGAATGGCGCCACCGTGGAGGTTCCACTGAGTGGCGGTGGTCATGATGGCAGACTTGATAGCGGCAGGGGACCAATCAGGGTGCGCACTTTTGAGCAGTGCCGCAATGCCACTGAGGTGAGGGCATGACATTGAAGTCCCCGAAACCACATTAAAGGTTGCATTTTCGTTTGTGTAGTTGTCCACGGATACTGGCCATGCGGCTAAAATGCTCAAGCCGGGGCCTATGATATCAGGTTTCAGGATGCCTGGACTGGCCAAACTTGGTCCTCTTGAGGAGAATGATGTAACCATTGGAGCCAATGGGTTGCCTATAACAGTGCCTCGGAATATGATGGTTGCTGTAGGGGTTGAGGTCGAGTTTATATATGCTCTGATACTCTCTCCTGCAGCATAACTCACATGAGTTGCTGGAAGCACATGAGGATCAGCAATGGTGCTATATCCATCTGGCTCGGCGTTCATCAGAATCATGCCAGCCCCACCAGCATCCTTCACCGTTTGACCTTTGGCAATTCGGGCTATCCCACCTCCTCTCTGGCAAAGCACAATTTTCCCTTTAACATCGATGTTGTCCAACGAGCCAGGTCCACACATTGCCGCGGTTTCGTTACCGCCGGCACCAGCATCAACCAAAGGGAAGTATTTGTCAGATGGAAAGTCACTGGGCTGGAAAAGCGACTCGCCATCATATTCATCTGTGTTTCCTAATGCAGCTGTAGCTGCTATGTTTCTGTCAATAGTGCTAGCGCCGACTGTCAGAATCCAGGGGGCTTCATTGGACAATGAAGCACTAAAC
>NC_026150.1:9193222-9218702 GCF_000512975.1 Sesamum indicum
ACAAAAATACCCTTCTGGATAGCAGCGAATGCGCCTATAGCAATACCGTCTTGAAAGAATTCAATCGAACCTCCACCTAAAGAAAGGGAAAGCACATCAACCCCATCGTCGACAGCAGCATCCATTGCTGCCAATATGTCGGCATCAGCACAGCCGTCAGCAGAACAAACCTTGTAAATGGCCAAATGAGCACGAGGAGCCATGCCAACGGCTGTGCCACTAGCCATGCCAAACACGTTGGCGCCTTGAACAAAGTTTCCAGCGGCCGTGCTGGCAGTGTGAGTGCCGTGGCCTTCATCATCGACAGGTGGCCCTGGTAAATCGCTGACGAAATTCCTGGCGCCTATTAGCTTATTGTTACACATTGTGCCGGTGACGAACTCGCATTTCCCCTTCCACTTCGCCGGTGGAGGAGGCATATCTGCATCATCGAAAGATGGATGGCCTGGAGCAATGCCGGTGTCCAGGACTCCAACAATGACACCTTCGCCATAATTTGAGCCCGGCCAAAATCCCAAGTTTTGATGCAACCCCAAGAAATTAGGACTATGAGTTGTATGCAAAGGTAGCTTTCTCTGTGGCCTTGCAGTAATAAATCCATCCATCTTTTCCATTTCTTCAACTTCTGCCTTTGACAGTTTCGCCGCAAAACCAGAGACCACATTGCGGTACGAGTGGACTAATCGGCTGGAGCCCTCATCGTCTGTCGTGGTTCTTGGCAGGAAGGAACGGTACCAGCTCTCCAGCTCACCGGAATCGACCAAAACTCGGCCCTCCCGCAAATTTACATGGACGATGTAAGTATCTAAGTTGCTTTTTGGTGCATTTTCAATTGTGATATCCTCAGCCATTGCAGGATAGGAAATCATCATGTAAATGAGAGAGAACATACACACGATTAGAGCCATGTTCGAGAATGATCTGAACATGTTGCTCTCCATGATTATGATTGAACAATTAGCGCATTGCATCAACATATATATAGTAAGAGGTATCAAGCAGTTGCTGGCCGGCGATCAAGTGCTTGTGATTTTAGAGATCGAGTTGGTAGTTCCGCTGGACGACCACAACAAGAAAAAGAAAACATTGATCGATCATCCTTATGTTAATTTATGCCTGTTCTTATATGTTTTCACCTTGTTTAATATAACCTCGGAGAGAATATTGAATTAATGCTTCCAAATGACGAGAACAAAAGTTCAGTGGGTTTGATTGGTTCATATCTGGAAATGAAAGATAACATTTAAGGGAAAAAAAATTATATTTTACATTGCTCAAGTTAGTTTTTTTGAAATTTTAGTCTCGTTATTTTTTAACTCACTATATTGAATTTCATAACTTTAAAAAATTTATAATTTTAGTATTAAAAATCCTGTTAAATTGTTGACGAAAACAACATGTGTATGGCATGAACTCCATTAAGTTTTGAAAAAATTAAGACTGTTTTCATTTTAAATTTAACATAATTAAGATTTGAAATTACATTTATAATTTTTTTGAAGTTATGGGAAGCAGTGAATTAAAAAGCAATAAGACTAAAATTAAAAAGAAGGTAACTTATGGCGCGAAAAATATAATTTTTTTTTATTTTTGACCATATTTGCATCTGAGTTCTTTGATGTAATGTCATTTTGTAACATTCAAGTCCACAGTTTATTCAGTTTATACCTTAGTTTGATTGTAATGATCAAAATGCTAAAATTTGGATGAGTTTTCATTCATTTCTAATTTCTCCTTTTTCTAATTATGCATTTATTGTGACAAAATAATTATATCAAAAGTGTAAATTGTCATAAAATAATAATATGATTGTACATGAAAGGAAAAAAAAAAAAAAATTGTCCCACCCGAATTAGATCGCCAAGTGCGATTTTCAAAATTATCTGATTGGGCTTGAGCTAAACTTTTTATAAATCACAATCATAAGGTTGGATAAAAAAATTATTTAACTTGGCCCAACCCGTACCGCGTACACTTCTAGCTAAGATTAATTGAAAATTTTATTATGTGATGATAATTTCAATATGTGGAGTCGTGGACACTAAGAAGGACTAATTTGAGACTAAAGTGAAAAAATAAAACTTAAAATGATCATTTTTTCCTCCAACAAATCTATTTTCCAGCCATTTTTTGACGGGAAATTATTTGGGGGACCAATCTAAAACAAAAATTAAATTTTAAGTATCTAAAGTCAAAAAATAAACTTGATGGACTAAAGTAATTTTAAACGAAAATTTAAGGGAATAAATAACGACATTTACCCTTTAAAAAATTGTGTCACTTTCACAAACAGTTCATATCACAAAAATTATACAATGCACGAATTATTTTATTGATGAAGGGAAATACGAGGCATAGATTCCCAGTAGTATACAAAGTTGTGTACTGAACATTAGGATTTATTAACATTGTTTAATCGACCATGATTGCAACAATCGGGCTTCTGACAAAGCATTTCTCTGAAGTCCACATTAGAAATCCTTGACTAAAGTTGGAGTTTCCAGCCGATGGAAGTCTGCTAAATGTTACTTCATATGTCGCCTTCTGTTTTTGCTCCATGAATTCAAGCTTCTCAGGTTTAACAGCAACATGGACCCCTGGAGGGGGTGAAATCTCGACAACGTAAGACGAATTTGCCTCGCCAACATTAGTCACTGTCCTTGTGTATGTCTGAACTCGTGATCCAAATAAAACTGAGAATGATGGATAATTAAGTTGTGATTCAGGGATCCAGGATATCTTAGAACAGTTCACTTTCTGCTGTGTAATAATACCAACTTCTCTGTCTGTATACTCCAGTCCACATAAATACGGAATATAATCATTGGGTTGAATGTCGTAAACAAGTCCCGGATCATTAGCCCTGGAAGGATTCACATGACCTGCACCTGTGGCGAAGACGTCTGCTGGCTGAAGATTCTGATCCTCAATGGGATTATGGGCAAGATTGACAACATCAGCCGTAGTCATGATCGCGGACTTGATTGCAGCCGGTGACCAATCAGGATGTGCGCTTTTGAGCAGTGCTGCTACCCCACTGAGATGAGGGCATGATGCTGAGGTACCAGAACCAATCAAGAATCCAAGTTTAGTATTTTTGCTGCTTTCAACCGAAACCGGCCAGGCTACAAGAATGTTCACTCCAGGGCCAATGATGTCCGGTTTCAGAATTCCAGGGCTCTGCAAGCTTGGCCCTCTCGAGGAAAAGGAAGCCACTGTTGGAGCATGATCGTCTCCAATTACAGTCCCTTTAAATGATAATGTGGCCATAGGTTTTGATGTGGAATTTATGTATCTTTTGATCCGCAAACCATCAGCGAAACCGACTTGCGCTGTTGGCAGAAGGATAGGCACCAGCATTTTAGTGACTCCTGCGGACTCTTGATTCATGAAAATTATAGCTGAGCCACCGGCCTCCTCAACTTCTTTGACTGTCTCTGAAAGTGATATCGCCACGTCCAGTTCACACACAACTACTTTTCCTTTGACATTGATGCTGGTTAATGACCCTGAAGTGCAAAACCGGGCATTAGGATTGGTAGTACTTTTTCCAGGGAACACAAGAGGTAGCAGTGTTTGCGAAAAATTATTTGGCTGGATGATTGCCTCGCCTTCTATTTCCTCCTTGTTCCCAAGAATCACAGTTGCTTTTAATTTTCTGTCAATGGTGCTTGCGCCTACCGTGAGAATCCATGGGGCCTCATTCGACAACGTCCCATATTCCGGTCCGCGATTCGTGGCGGAGCAGCTCACAAAAATACCCTTTTGCACGGCGCTATAAGCACCAAGAGCAATGGAATCAAACGTAAATGAAGTCGATGGCCGACCTAGAGAAAGCGAAAGCACGTCAACACCATCTTCAATTGCAACATCCATAGCCGCTAGTACATCACTTTCCGAGCAACGTCTGGATCCAGAACAAACTTTATAAACGGCCAAGTGAGCAAGAGGGGCTACACCAACAGCAGTTCCATTGGCTTGCCCGAAGAAATTGGCCCCAGGCACGAAATTCCCAGCAGCAGCGCTTGCAGTGGAAGTTCCATGTCCATCTTCATCCAGTGGAGTCCCATTTCCGAATGTGAAGTATCTTGCTCCAATCAGCTTATTGTTACAGGCAGTAAAATTGAACTCACACTTTCCCTTCCACTTAGCAGGTGGAGGCGGCATGCCTTCATCGCTGAACGACGGGTGGCTAGGGAACACCCCAGTGTCTATCACACCAATAACCACACCTTTCCCATAGTTGGAGTCTTTCCAGAAGCCAAAATTCTGATGCAGGCCGAGGAAGTCGGGCGAATGAGTCATGTGTAGGGGAAGCTTTCTCTGAGGCCTTGCGTGGACGAATCCCTCGTATTCTTGGATGAGTTCTACCTCATCAGGTGATAGTCTTGCAGCAAAACCTTTGATCACATTCTTGTATGTGTACACCATTCTCGGCGATCTGTCTGAGCTTGATGTACTAGTAGTAAGAAAGGAATGGTACCAGCTCTCGAGTTCTTCCGAATTTTCGAAAACTTTTCCATCCGACGCCTCCACATGCACGATATAAGTTTCTAAATCACTCTCTTCATTTGCAAATGCAAGTGATGAATGCAAACTGATCAGCAAGGCCAAGAAAGCTAGAGATGACGAGAATAAGCCCATAACAAAATTGGGATTCTTTTTTCTCGTTTTATTGATGATTTTCATATCTAGGGAAGATATTTTAAATATTTGTGTCTGAAATTTGAAGTTGATCATGTGCTGATATATATATATATATATATAGTGATATTCCCTCATAATAATCTTTATAGCGATGGAATGTTTCCACCGAAATGAAATTGCGACCAATTTCCAAACACAAAATTCCATTGAAAATTTGACGCAAAATTTTGTCAGCCCAAAAATATCGAAAAATATGCAGCAAAATTTATTGCGTCCAAATTTTCCAATGAAAATGATTCGTCTAACGTATTTTCCAACGACTTAATTGTTTTCCCTATACGGTTAGGCTTGACGCATGACACCATTGCAAATTTATTGCTAAATGTTAGTAAGTAAATTCTTATATTAAAGAATATAATTTAAAGAATTTTACTTGCTAATTATCTTGATATTAATTTTTTTTTTTACTATCTAATTATTTTCTTGTAGTGTTGATAAAATAAATTTCTATAAAATTAAAGTTGTCTCTCTTTATACTTATAAGGCTAAAGTTGTCAGTCCTCGTATTTACAAGATTAAAATCGCAATTTTTCTATTTTGAATTATCAAAAGTCATGGAAGAAACGTTCTACAGCAGTTATCTATTATTCACTATATAATATTTGAATTTGGTTCGTTGAATGGTAAAACTTGGTAGAGTTCAATTAATATAATTATGCATGGCTGAAAGTCGCAATATGAACTATATAATATTCAAAGGTGTTAGTTTCACACTGCACACAACATGTTGGAATATTATTGGAGCATACGTAATCATGAAACATGTTATAAAATGCTAAAAAAATTTAAGAAAATCAAAGATATCAAGAAAAAAGAAAAACATAAATGGTATAATTACTACCATTTGATTTTCTGCAAGTAAAAGTATATCAATTGTGAAGCATGTTTTACTCGAAAAAAATATAATATTAGCAACAAAATTTGAAGTGAAAATTTTTAAATTAATTAATGTTACAAATATATATTAAGTGATAATAATTTTTATATTGTCATTATATAATAATTAATAATAAAAATTGTGTGTAAAGTTGTTATTTAAATATAATTAGTGACACATGTATAGTGACGACTTAGTGACAACATATATTATTGTCACTATATTGTATTAATGTCACTGTAAATGTGCCACTAGTTATATTTAGTTATAACTTTGTGCATATTTTTTTATGATTATTCATGCCAATAACAATTTTTACTAAATAATATTAATTATTAAAAGGGTAAAATACACTTTGCCCGCCTGGACTATTCTTGATGTAACATTCACCCCCTAAACTAACAAATGTAATATTTACCCCTGTAATTCAAATTTTGACAATATTGCCTTTATATTATATATATATATATATATATAGTTCAAAGAATTTTTTCCCAAAAAATTTGCATTTTAAGTTTGATTAAATTTTTTTAATTGAAAAAAGTATCTTTTAATTATAATAAAGTAATATATAATTAGTGAATTAAATAGTTTGGATTTTATTATATTTTATAACTCAAAGTTATGTAACGAATGAGAATAAAAAAAATATACAAAAAAAAATCTATGAAAATACTTTTTTAATTAGGTAATAAATTAATCTCATGAGGTATTAATGTAATTTACCCTAATAATAAGAAAAATTATGATAATAATAATAAACGATTTTTTTTTAAATAGGTTTTGCAGGAAAGCTAAAAGAAAGACTTTGGAGGGTTTTGACTTTTTTAACCTTATCTATAACTCATATGATTAAAAATTATTAACTTTTATATTTTTATTATATTTCTAGATGAAATATGTTTAACAAGATTTAATCATAATTTTTTATTTTTTTTGTAACTTCCAGAAATGGAAAAAAAGTTATTTTTTTAAGTTAAATAATATTTATTATTACGTTCATAAGAAGTTAAAGTTTTTATTATTCGTTTAAGATAATTTATATCATATTCAGCATACAAAAATACAAAAATTATTTTTTCATCTAAAAAATAATTAATTTGATAATTTTACAAACTTAAGGTATTAAAGTGAGAAAAAAAATTAAATTTATCTTTTTACCCTCCAGAAGTCAAAATCTTAGCATATTTTCACCAAAAAATAGTTAGAGGGACCAATTGAGACAAAAAACTAAAATTTAGGGGACCAAATAGTCAGACGGACCAACTATACTATTTATCCAAAAATCAAATATAAATAAAAAAATTTCTCTTAAAATTGAAAAATGCATATATCAGAAGTATATCCAGCTACGTGCATAGATAGATAAAGTTCAAATTAAAATCAAATTAACTATTAATGAATATTAAAAGTTCATTCATATATTGATGAAATTCAACATCATTGATTAAAATGTATTCAATCTTGATGATCTTGACTTATGTTCAATTGGGGGAAATAGCACTTTTTGTCTCCTAATTTAGAGCCTTTTCACTTTTGGTTCTGTTAGTTATGGGATTCTCGCTTTTGGTCCTGTAACTTTTAGAAAAACAACACTTTTGATCCTATAAACACATTTCTATTAATATATTAATGGAAAATAGCATATGGTCGTTAGAGTCTTTACATAGTCTCATATGTTATTCGATTCTCATTTTTGGTCCCATAATTTTAAAAAAGTATCACTTGTGGTCTCATATACTTAACAGCCATGTGGATTTTCCGTTAGACATTTAACGAAAAGGTGTTATGGGATCAAAAATGCTTCTTTTTTAAAATTATCAGACCAAAAGTGAGAATATTATAATTAATAGAATAAAAAATAAAAAAACCCTCATTTACAGTACGAAAAATACTATTTTTTCCTCTTAAATATGATTAAAGTGTGCTATTTCAAGTCTAGTTAACAATCAAATATACATGTCAAATAAATGTGATAACATAATCAAATTAATGAGTACTCAAATTCTTGGAGTTCAAAATATTAGCTTAACCATACAACATATGAAGCTTAAAGAATTTCACAGATATATATAAAGAACCAAGTAAGGTGAGAGGACTAAGTAAATTATCCATCTGACAGAAAAGTTCTACCTGTAATTTTGCATTTTTTTTAGAAGATATAGTTATATGATTACGTTAATATTTCAATAAATTGAGTAATTATAGGGAATAACCCTTCAGTGGTATTTCTTTAACAATAAATTAACCTAACCAACTATTACACTGAAATGGAGTATGAAACTCTTTAAAACTTACAGGCTGAATATGAAAGAAAATTATTACAGAAATAATCAGAAGAAAAATTACAGTAAATGAAGAAGATAAAACCTGTTTGAATATGGCTCAGAAGATAGAGCCGGATCCAATATACTGAGGGACACGGTCACAAAATACCGGACCCAGAAACCCAACACATACCACGGTTGCTCCTCCACCGACTGTACCCAAACCGAAACCAGATCACAAAGATCTTACACAGATGACCGATCACCACAACCCACCACTCAGGAAAATCACACAGAGGTATTTCAGAGGAAAGGGGAAGAAGAAAACAGATTTCTCTCGCGCATCGTGGTGGGGGAGAATGGGGCTCCCATTTATAGGGTTCGATGAAACGGCCGGAGCATCAATCCGTTAGGCGATTTTTGGAAAAGCCATCGGTTGGCTTTAGGAAACCGCCGGCAACAGGTATGATGAAAGGGTGTAATTGCCATAGTCGAGTGTAGAAGGGAGAAGAGGGAAAGCGGCGGAAACCGAGTGAGAGAGGGAAAAACTTATTAGGGTTAGAAAAGTGAGAGACATATATACCAAATCAAGCCGGGTCGGGTCTTGTGGCAGTGGGTCGGGTACCGGGTAGAGGGCCTCCCAAGTGGTAATGAGTTTGAGTTGTGGGCCTCGGATTTGGGCCATATAATTCTAACAGTAATTAAGGAATAAATTAATTCAATCAATATATTAATACAATAAAATATCATAAAATAAATAATAATAAATTCACATAAAGTGAGATATAAACATCCATACGTTCGTGGTTTCAAACCCATGATGTCAAAGTTGTCCGTTGAAACTCAGCCTTAAGCATTAGATTAAAACATCATTAGTGTAAATTTTATGTTTTTTTTTACTAATAACGGTAAATAAATAATAAAAGCTCATCTAAATACCTCAATATGGCTAATACTGATAAGTAAACTACAATAATTTATATAAAGTGAGACAAATACCAATATTAAGTGCAATTAATACCTGCACATCAGGCGGAAATAACACTCATGATCTCGAACTTGTTCAGGAATTTAAACTATAACTTTAATCTTAATTTTAACTACTGGATTAAGACATCATTAATTTGTAAGTTTAGATTTAAAAAGAGCAATATTTGTTTATATGGTCCCTCTTGCTGCCCAAACGCCACCCAGTAATTGTTTTCTTACAGGGCTTCAATGGCAAAGAAAGTCGATCTTAATAAATAAATTGGAGTCTTTTTTTAATTCCATTAATGCCTCCTGGCTCAGGACAGCATATAATTACTATTATTAATCTATTTTCGTCAAGTGTACAATTTATTAAAAATATAAAAAAAATAATAAAAATTATAAAAGGTATAAATGACAAATTACTGTTGGTTATAGGTACAATTACAGAATTAATCTTGTATGTACAATGGGTGAATAAATTAGTTCCGTAAGTATTGGACTGACAATTTTAATACTGTAATTTTTAATTTAGTGACAATTTTAGTCCTTTCGATTGTCTATTGAAACTAACAATTGTCTAACAAATACCTTTTATAATGCACTGTTATAAAAAAATATTTGTTAGCTGCGTTTCTATATCAAATGAATATTTATTATTTTTTAAATAATAAAAAAGTTAATAATTATGACCAATTTTAAAAAATCTCTAAATTAAGTTGCATTTTTATTTCTACGCCTAAAATTTAGAGAGAGAAAATTCAATGGAAATAAGGAAAACAGCACTATGCACACTTGCACAGCGAGTAGACCTCCAGATTCTAGAGCGCACGAGGCTTGGGTGTGGGAAAATAAAGGAAAAAAATGGCATTTTTGAGGTCAGTGGTGACCACAAAAACAACAGCCATAGCAGCCACGGTTGCGATTCCAGCTGCCTTTGCTCTCTCTTCCGTCTCCCCCTCTCCGTCAACTTCACACTCTTCTGCTTCCTTCCAAAGGGTATTCAAGAACTTGGGTTTTGGCTCTCTCAGTTGCTCCTCGAATCCGATTCGCGGACTCGAAAAATCGGGTCTTGTGAAGAGCTTTGCGAGCCCGTCTTCGGCTGCTGTTGAGATGGATCAGAAACCAGCAACCCAGGTGATAATCTTTCTTTGAGATGTTAAAATTGTCTAATTTTGATCGTTTCTTTTGTTGTTTCTCCGGGTTTTATTTTTCAATTTTTGTCATTTCATTTTGGGCGTCAAATTGATTGCTTCTATGGGTGTTTTCTTGATTTGGGCCTGCAGAACGGTGCGGTGCTGCCGGAGCTGCTGGTGAGTTCTATTCTTCTTTTGAAATATGGATTAAACTGTTTTTGCAGCGTAGTTTTTAACTTGTAGTGAATTTGGAATTGAGTTTTTGACAGTTTTTTTAAACTTTAAAAATTGAAACACGAAAATTTTTATTAGTGATGAAAGTTGATGCTGGAATTTTATGAATTTGCTGCTGGGGAATTGAAGTTATAGGACTATTGTCAAGTTGCATTTCTATGAGTTTATTTTCTTGGTATAACTTTTTGTGAAATTTTGCATCACAATTTCTGGAAAGTTCTGTGTATTTCTTAGTGGAAAGTAAGTCGAATAAGTCTCTAAGTTGAAACTTTTGCTCAGGACCTAATAACTATAAAGTGTTGAATTGTCCAGATTCTATGACGAAATTAATGTGTTCTCTAATATTAAGTTAATCCTTAAATATTAGTTGCGAATTGAAGTTAACCGTCAGACTTTTGTTCGAGTGTTTGTGCATGAACAATTATATAATCTGTTGTGTGTCTAGGCACGTTTGTCTTGGCATCAGGTGAAACATTGAACATTTCAAGCTTGCATTTTTTTTTTGTATCGATCTCGAATATGTGTTCACTGTTTAGGTAATCTTTTTTCTTTTGTTTTCTGGGATCCTTTTTTTCTCCGGATAGGGTAGGGGAGCGGGATTATTATTGGGGAGATGGGAGGCTGGGAGTGGGGAGAAGAAAGTTGGCTAATTTTGTTAGTTAATATGTTTCAAGGTTTCCATTTGATCATGTGCCACTATTTCTTACTCTTTGGTATATCTGGACAGACTGAATTCATGGTGGATATGAAATGTGAGGGCTGTGTGAATTCAGTCAAGAACAAGTTGCAGACTGTTGATGGTGAGGCCTCGAGAAAGTAATACTGCTTTTTATTTTCTGTAATCACTATAGTATTTCCATTCTACTCTTAGAAAGAAACACTGATTATATGTTCGACTTTTAGGTGTTAAAAATGTGGATGTGGACCTGGCCAATCAAGTTGTACGAGTTCTTGGTACTTCGCCTGTGAAGATCTTGACTGAAGCCTTGGAGCAGACTGGTCGAAAAGCCAGATTAATTGGACAAGGGGTACCAGATGGTAAGCCATTCTCTGTTCTTTCATTTATCCTCTTGTATATTGCTCTCTCCCTATGATAATGCTTCTGTCATGTGGCACGGGAAACCACTTTGTAGATTGTTTATTTTGTTTTTCCCTCCTGAAATAATATATGCTTTTGATTTCTAGTTCGTTCTAATATCTGAAACAAGAAAGTATTATTGAAGAAGGGATAGTTGTTGTCGTGTTTATTTTGCTAGTCTCTCCATGAAGTATGGGTATTTGTATTTCACATGGCTGTGACGATGTGTGGTGCAGAGTTTCTAGTTTCAGCAGCTGTTGCTGAATTTAAAGGTCCAGCTATATTTGGAGTTGTTCGCTTAGCCCAAGTGAATATGGAATTGGCCAGGATTGAAGCTAACTTCAGCGGTTTGCCTCCTGGAAAGCATGGTTGGTCCATTAATGAATTTGGTGATTTGACAAGAGGGGCTGCGAGCACTGGTAAAGTGTTTAATCCAACTAAGGATGAAAAAGAGGTTGGTTTCATGTATCCCAACTTTTTGGCTTCTCGTAATTTCTTTCTCCAACTTAAAATTGAGTTGTACTGCTGAATGAAGGATCTAGAGAGAGCTTATTTGCTGCTTATTGTAGTCTGACTATTTTGACATTCCGACCTTTTGCTTTATATTGTATGATTGCTACATCCCTTAATCCAAGAGTTCAATCTTTCAGCCACTTGGTGACCTGGGAACATTAGAAGTGGACGAAAAGGGTGAGGCATTCTTTTCCAGTGTCAAAGAAAAGCTGAGAGTTGGTGACCTTATTGGCCGATCCATAGTGGTATATGGGACTGAAGATAAATCAGACGAAGGTATTGCAGCTGCAGTGGTCGCTAGAAGTGCAGGAGTCGGTGAGAACTACAAAAAGCTTTGCACTTGTGACGGTACCACTATCTGGGAAGCAACTAATGCAGATTTTGTCACCAGCAAAGTTTGAGCACTACAGGTCTGGGCACAATTTTCTGCTGTAGAGTTACACTGTACTGTTTCAAACATTTATGCGACACTTAAAAATATCATTATGAATAAACGATGGCGCTGTCATATTAGCTGACAACGGTGTAGGCCAGAGAATTTTTATGTTGCCATCCATCACGAAATCGGTCAGTTGTGATTATTATGTTCTGATTGTTCTTACTTCGGCATTTGCTCAAAGCTCCGTATTTATGGCACTATATCCGATCGAAAACTGGAACCGAGATTATCAACTGAGATTGCTAGAGTACATCTTGTTGCTATGCACTGAGTTGAACTAAGGGGATGTTTGCAAACATTTATTTTAAGTTTTTATTAGCTTATTGTTGAAACTACGCCGAAATTTGTTTTACAGTTTTTGCTCTTGAACCGTTTAAATTAAGTGAATTCAAACATTCTACCAACTTTTGCAGTTTATTAGTAAAATTGTAAGTACGAAGCTGTTTTTCCATAGATTCCAACTTCAATTTTTTTTTTTTGTTTTTTTGTTTCAGTTTTAATTTTTGTTTTCAACCATTTTCAACTTTGTCCTAAAAAATTGTACTATTTATTTTGTTGTGGTCCTCAAATAATTCGAAGTTACAATATTAGTCCTCAAAGTCTCACTTTTTTTTACACTCTTGTTATTTTTCGTCAAGTGTTTGTCAAATCTAATAGAGGAGGTTACGTTTTTTAGTTCCACTTTTCATCTTCAAATTTTACTACTGATTTGACTTTGGTTCTTTACTAACTATAGGTCACAATTTTGATCTTCAAACTATTATTTATTTATTTTTAATAAAATTGTTACTTTCCATTAAGTGCAAGTTAAAATACGACACAAAGACGTTTCAAATTTAGCGGGAATTAGTTGAGGATTTGACTTCTTATCATATTTATCCGGGTATTGTCGTTGCATATGCTCCAATCATGATATTTGTAAACACGTCTGTATCAGAGTATTTGTGCCCTTTTCATTTTAGCCATTAGTGTCAATTATCGAGGATTTTCTGATATCTATATCCATATTATATATAAAAGTGTGAAAATCTCCTAAGTGTTTGTTTCCGATTGTGAAAAGACATTCATATCCTTAAGTAACATTTTTAATAAAATCAAATTAGTTATATAAAAACAAGTTCTATTTAAAAAGATAATTTAATATTTCTAATACCTCTAAACTATTTAGACAATGCTAAATATATCTAAATAGTTGAGAGGGATTAGAACTACTAAAGAATCTCTCTTTTAATTAGAATTTGTCTTTTTAAACTAACTTTTATTTATTATTAAAAAGAGAAAGAGGACAAATGCTTTCTCATAAATATATAAACTCTTTTCTTTTTTTAAACTAAAGATCAATTTAATATTTATAATAATCCTAAAGTCAACGATGATGTTTCCTTACAAAACTTTGTTACAATTTTGAATTTAAAAGATTGATACATTTTAGAGGTAAATATATCATTTATGGTTAGCTATAAAAAAAATCTTAAGTTCATAAAATTGTATAAATAAAACTATGATTAAATATTTTTTGTAGCTAATAAATAATATAAATTCCCTCTAAATATATATTTTTATACGTGCAACGCACGCAATACGTTCTATTAATATATAAATATTGTTATAGAATATTGAAGAAGAGAATCCTATAGAGACCATCCATTTTCAAAATAAAAACATTACAAATACATCCAGCGACACAAGGGGTAAATTTTATTTTTTTCGTTTTACGAAATGAGGGGTAAAATTGAAAGTTGACACGTTCAGTGAATTTGCTTTGGGATCCTCTTAGACAGAGCGTAAACGGATAGCAAAATCAGCAAAGTGAGGACGATGGATCCAAACAGGGCGACGGAAATGGAAGCCGAAATGTTCCGGCAGAAGTAGTCGTATACGTTGCAGATCTTAGCCCATTGGACGTGGGAATTGCCTTTCAAACCTGTGTATCCAATTGCACCTGCTGCTCCTACTGCAGCAGCCACAATCCCTAACAACAGCTGATCAACAACATACAATGTCAAGAATCATTTTTCAATCCTATTACGTTTCCGGGTTTTTTCCCATTTTTCAATCAAATTCCAATTCACAAGGAAAGTCGTTATCATTAGACTTTTCTTTTTGACATTTCTTTGTTCATTGCATGAAAATAGATTTTTCTTATCTCATAAATGATTACTAGAATTTAAATTTTAACTGTGATTAATCAAAATTAACCATGATTTTAGTTTTTTGGCCAAAATATAGGCACGGCTTATGTCTTGTGTCATGTTTGCAAAAACAACGACTAATAGCAATTTTCCACAAGGTGTGGTTAATAATTTATATTTGACATGATTTTTTACTTTTGACCATAATAATTAATCATAACAGAAATTATATTTCTTCCAGTATTATTATATTCGGAGTTGTTACACTTAGACCCCTCTAAAGTATAAAACTACACTTTTTTTCAAAAAAGTTCTAAAATTACACTTACATCCATTTTAAAAATTTATTGTTTATATCTGACTTTTTTGTTAGAATTTGAACGAAAAATATTGACGTTTGTAAAATAATTTACATAAATTTCAAATTTTTTCCCTTATTTAATATTCTCATGTAATAATTTTGTACTTATAGGGGATGTAATGATAACCCCAATCCACATATATATTACATTTATTCTTTCATAAGTATAAAAATATAGATGAGAATGTTAAATCAACAGCAAAATTGAAAGATAATGTAAATTCTTTTTTTTTTTGCTAACGACAGCATTTTTCATCAACACCATAACGTAGCAGGGTAACTGGCAAATTTTTTAAAGGGATGCAAGTGTAATTTTAAATTTTTTTTATAAAAAAATATAATTTTGTATTTTAAAAGAACTCTAAATGTAATTAAGCCCTATTTATATTGAAAATTTTAGATGTGTGAGAGCTTACCACATCAAAAATGACAAAATGAGACAGCACTCTTGGAAAAGAGCCAGGCCTGAGGAGGGCATACAGGGATATGAGGGTGCTTATAACTCCATAAAACCCTGCAACTGAGATTGCTGCTATAAAATATCTGCATTATCAATTATGAATTTATTAATATTTTTAGTAATTTAATTTAAAAAAAATTAAAAAGATAATCATAGGGTGTGACCTCTGACTTAGGTCATATGTGAGAGGTAATTGCTAAGAAGAACTTCATTTATGTTTTTATTTCCAAGAATTTTTTTAGCCAAATTATGTTTAGGGCCCATGATAAATAGGTCAAGCATCTTTAATCTTTAATTTTTAATTTTTTTATTTTTATTTAATTAAATAAAATAGAAGAAAAATAAAATGGTTAACTAATCAAATTCCATAAATATAAATTAACTTTAAATGTAGATGAATAAAAAGTTATTGATATAATTAATTAATTAAAGAATAGTAATTTATGGAAGACATAAGTATAAATAAGAATATATTAGTCAATCCATATTTTATTTACCAAAAATAATATTTGTAAGATCTTGAACCTTAATATGTAGAATAGTATAAGATATTTTTGCTAGAGGTCATTTTACAACAACAACACCTTATTAATTTTGCCATACCCTAAGTCAATAAAATAAATTATGTGGAATAACACTATAGTCAAATTGCCAATTTTCAAGATTAGGATATATATATATATATATATATAGAACTTCTAATAAGTACACTATATTTGACTAGATTTTTTATCAAACAAAAATAAAATGAAATATTAAACTATAATATATAATTTTTTTTATATAAAAAAAGAGTTCAATTGAAAGATGATGAAATTTGAAAATAAGGAATTACATGGCTAAGGGTATTTTGGAGATTGGAACTTCTTTTTAAGAAAAAAAAAGACAACCTTATTGTCTTTTTCATATTTTATCATATTCCTGATAATTTGAACTAAACACGAGATATTTATCAGGGATAATTATATCTATATTTCTAAGCTATGGTATATTTATAAAAATTATTCATTTTTTTTAAAAAATTACACATATAGCTACTAAAAACATCAAACTCATTTACACAAAAACACCCTGTTTTTTTTGTAAATTTACACACACACCCCTCGAAAACATTAATAATATTATACGAACTATTCATGTTCTTGGCTGTCAGAATAATTTCTGTGATCACGTAAAAAATAAAAATATATGTTATATATAAACAACAGATAAAAAAAGTAAATATAATTATTCATATTTTATTATTCATCTACTATTTATTTTGTCATTTCTATTATTGTTAATTGTACCTTGGTGGAGCCAGGGGATTGCTTCGGATAAAAAGGGGCAGTTTGTCTTCTATGCAAAATAATATATATAATTATATATATTTCACGTGATATATAAAAAAGTACATAAAACTCGTATACTTATATATTAAAAGATTATTTTATACATATGTATAAGATCTTAAATATCTTATAAAATATTTCAAAAAAAATTATAAACTCTTCCAAACACCGTGCAGCTATAATTAATTAGTATTTGTAATAATTATTTACTTCATATCACGATGATTAACAATAACGAAAAGACATATTTTGTTTAACGAGCGACCATATTAGAGCTCCAAGAAGGTGCATATGAACTATCATTTACGTACCTCAAGAAAATGAAACTTCAAGAAGCTAAGGTACACATATATATACATAAAGTACTTACATTAAAGCTGGTGCTTGAGTGAACTTGGCTGTTCGAGAAATGAGGTAAGGAGGAGCCGGTATCGGAATAAGTTTTGTTTGGTTGCTTGTGACCAGCAGTATAACAGCCACCAGAGCTGAAGCAGACAGCAAAAATCTCAGCACCACATCGCCCAAGCCAAACAAACCACTAAGTGGTTTCTCCGCCGGGGCTCTCATCTCCGGCGGTGGCGCCTCCTTCACGGGTTCCGGATGAGTTGCTGTATATGTGGATGCCATGGACAGTAGTCTGTGTGTGTGTATGTGTGTTCTCTAAATGTTTTTGAGTTGTAAGCTGAGCATTAGGGAATACGAATGTGATATATATAGAGAGAGAGAATAGGATTTTTTTTTTCTTTAGAATGATACATATTTGGTTGAATTTCACACACCATGAAGTAATTTATTAAGTGTAAGTTGCATCAATACATCTTAGGGTTACGCCATCCAAAATTTTGATTATTTATTACACTCTAAATCATCGTGACTTATAAATTGTGGTAAATTAGTACTATTTACTACGACCAAATAAAATCGATGCGAAAACTTAAATTATGAATACGGTTAATTAACATTCGCTATGATTTTACCTATAGTCAAAGTATTCACAAATTTTAACTACAACAAATATTCTGACCACGCTTGGAGGAACAACGGTTAATAACCGTTGCACAATCGTAGTTAATTAGTATCCATCATGATTTTTTTATTTTTAACTATAATAATTAACTACAGTGAAAAACGTACCGTAGTATATATTTACATCTAATTACATAATATTCCTTATCATTTGCAAAATTATAGGTACACCCCTTGACAGGGTGTTAGTGAACGTACCTCAGGGGTATCTGTTTCATGCTGAATAAGAAGTGTACTTATAATTATAATTACAATATGAAATATCTTATAATTGTAATTATAATGTGAATATATGAATAATTGTTCCCCTAATTTTGGAGCATTGATTTATGAGAGGTGGGATGCTTGACCTGCTATTGTGTTCAGTTGAGTCAAAGGACCAATATAATACGGCAAAAGGTTGGAAAATGCAACAACGACATGTGTGATTGACTATTGCTTAATATATGTGGAAAAAGGGATGATTTTATTTTTAAATATTATATATAGGTGGAATGGAAGGTTGTGATTTTGACAAATTTAATCATATGGGGTTTGATATTTTCAGTGAGAGGGTATTTCTGTCATTTTATAATTCTTTGAAAATATCTTATCAGTAAATTATGTTGATATCGTGTAATATATAATAGGTCTAATTATAAAAATATTTTATATCTTTTGTATAATAATAAAAATATTTTATATTTTTTGTAAAATTATAAAAATACAGGCCTTGAGGACAGTGGTTATGTATCGAGGATATTTTTGTAAGAGTGTGTGTGTGTTTTCCAGATGAAATGGTTATATAAATTATAATTACAACATTAAGATGTGGACTTATAATTTTGCAAAGCGCATAAATGTTTGAGTAATTAGATTTAAATTTAGGGATGTGGATGTAACTTACCCGACCTATCGTATAATATGTTTGAAAGATTATAAGATGTTGAAAAATATTTAATAAAAATTTAAAAGAATGAAGTTATAAGATCAAAAAACAAGACTGTTAGGAGCTTATAAACATCTTTAGAAAAGTAAAGAGATTCCAACTTACTACCAAACTTCTAATGACTCTTCCATTTTCAGCCATATTTATTACAAAATTGTTAGGGATATTTACGCTCTCATCTATTAATATTTGATGTAATTATACGTAAAATTTTTGTAATATAAAAAATTATATTTACTACCCTTGAGGTTTGCTTCCGATCTAATAAATAAGTCCATTCGTTAGTGAATATTCATTAAATTTGCCGATATGATGAAAAAAATTAGATAAAAATATATATATTCACCCCCGATCAACTTAATAGTGATTTATTACAAGTCAAATAAATCTTTTTATAATCAAATTATCCTTACATATCGTCACATGTAAATGGAGGTATATCTTTATCATTGTAAGAGTAGTTTAGTTAGAAAAAAATTATTTAACCTACAATAAGTCGGTAATCAGTCAATCAAGAATAAATATAAATTTGCATTCAGATTTTTTGTTAATATAATCGGAGGGGCCTATTTGTTAAATGGATGCAAACTTCAGAGGTACTATATATAATTTTTCAAACCACATAGAGTTTAAGTGTAACTACACCAAACATCAGGAAAAAAAAAATATAATTATTCCAAGTTATTGTTACTAATATTTTATAAGCTTTGTAATTTTATTTGTTCCAAATATTTTAAACAATTATTTCTAAAATAAAATTTAATATTTTATAAATTGATAAAAAATATGTTATAAGATATTTTTAAATAAACGCCCACAAAATAGGGTTTCTTAATTACACAAGTTGAGAAATGCGTTTTCTTGAACGTCAGCAATCGTTGACAATTTATTTAGAAAAGAGAGTTTACTTTTACTAATCTTGCTGATATTCTTAATAATGTAGTCTCGTGAGGTACATGACAAATAAAAAGTGTTTTAAGATTAAATAAATAGTGAAAAATCATGTTAGGATCACTCAGGCCCCCCCAACTATTTGCTGTCTATGCTATAAATATTCAAACAGGTCATTTGGGATATAACAATTACATCTTAAATTTAAACGAGAATTACGATGAATTCTCATTATATTTGATAAAATTATATAATTCTTAAAAATTAATATGTTATAAAAAATCGGGACGATCTGTATGGAAATTTTGAAAAATTGCAAAAAGAATATTATTCACTTAGTCCATAATTTTTTTAAAAAAAATAAGTAAAATTATAATTTATAATCTATAAGGACATTTTTGCCGGTTCAACACAAAAAAAAAAAAAAATGGATCAGAAATTAACAAAGACTAATGGATTTAACTGATTTTTAGACGTCTATTAAAATGAGCAGGTATTGATAATTGTTTTCAAATAATAAAGGAGTCTTTATAATTACATCGAATCTCAGAAGTATTTGCCGTAATTTACTCAAATTTTAATCATCAATAATCATTTGCCCATTTTATATTTGATAATCATCAATAATCTCGAATATTTTTTATTTCTCATCAATAATCATCAAAAAATATATAAAAAATTCAAATTTACCCATTTCTTTCTCTCTCAATTTTTCTCGTTTCTTCTTTCTCTTTCTTTCCCTCTCTCTTTCTATCTCCATTCTTCTTCCTCTCTCATTTCTTCCCCGAACCCATCTCCTAAACCCCTAGCCCCAAATTCATGGCAACAACTTGTTTCTTCTTTCTCTTTCTTTCCCTCTCTCTTTCTATCTCCATTCTTTCTCCTCTCTCATTTCTTCCCCAAACTCATCTCTTAAAACCCTAGCCCCAAATTTATGCCAACAAGGACGACAACTCGGCAACGAGTACGGCTTCCATTTCTTCTCTGTTGCATCTTATTATTCTTTTTCTTGAGTTTGGTTGCTATTTTCTATAATCAAAACAAGTTGAAGAAAGGGTGAAAGTTCATGACTGTTGTAGCAGTTTATATGTAAGATAAAAGTCCGATGTCTGTGCGAATTTCAGTTTCAGATGGTTGTCTTTCTCCTCCATATCTGTTGAAGCTCTTTAATTGTATTCTGATGGTGTAAATCCAAATGCAAATTGCTCGTCGGCTCAAGAAATCGTTCTCGAGCTCGAAAAATTGAGCTCAAGTTCGAGTTCAAGAATACAGTGTCGAGCTCGAATTGAGCTCAAGTTCGAGCTCGAGCTCGACTCGTTGCCAGCCCTAAACGAGGCTGCGATAGGGAGGGAAAGATGGGGGCAACAACGAAGTTAAATGTAATTGTCTAAATAAAAAATAAACCTAAAACTGAGCGCGCATGTATCACAAATACTACCCAAGGAGAGTACTTTGCCTATTTATTTTTTTCATAACTTTTTGTTAATTTATTTATTAAAGGGAGGTTTCTTGATCTTTTCGCAGAATACAGGGGCTAAATTGCTTTGTACCCTATACATATAATATTCAAGATTTCAGTACTCGATCAATCCATTTGCTCGTAATATCATTAAAAAGGAAAGCAATAGCAAAATACACAGAAACAAAAAAATAAAAGGAAATGATTTCAATCTAAACGGAGGACATGTTTTGAGGAACTGAGGTAGATTACTAGCTCAGTATTTATACACATGGCATGTATATATAAAATGGAATAGATAATGGAGCATGAAAGCAAAAGGAAATTTAATTCGAGATTACTAGACCTGTTGATATCACTAGATGCCTCAATCTTTGAGAGGTGGTAGAAGGCCATCCTTCTTGGCCATCTCATAGAGAGCAATGGCCATCAGTACTTTGGCATCCGCAGTCGTCCGCCACAGATCTTTATAGGGAACTACATGCACCCTGATTAGTTCGCCGTGATCTCTAAGCCCTGTTTCTTTGCCCTGTAGTTGTCTGATGATCTCTCTATCGACTTTTCCTCTGTACAAAAACAGACCAAGATCTTCATCGCATCCGCCCTGAAAATTTAAAACGTACCAGTGATTCAGCCAAATGGAGTAACGAAAACGAACAAGATATCAATTTGAGTCGAGTCTGCTATTAGATGGGTTGGAGTTGCATTTACTTAAATGAACTGTCTCCTACTCCAAGAAGCGTATTTTGTAATAACATAGCATTTGCGTATATCGGACATTACCTGGGAATTGAATCAAGTTGACTACAAGAGTTGTCAAAATTTCATCTTGTAAATTATAGATGAACTCTACTGCATCTGCACTTTGTTCTAACTAGTTCGTCTGATGTAAGCACTCTATTGCACAAAAACACATTTTCTTTTATGTTAGACCTAGAGAAAAAAGGTTGCAATAAGAAGTTGGATCTGCATCTGCTGGAGATATTGAGGGGGAAATGTGAAAGAGAATATTATTAACTGGTTGCAATGGTTATACTTTTACAGTAGTCAATCATGCAGTAGTTCCAGTTAGACGGCAAAACACCAATAACAATTCCACCCGGCAAAACAAGAACCTCTATATCAGATCTTTCTCGTATTTGAGGATGACATAAAAAGTTAAGGGTTGAAACATAAGCTCAAGAATTAGATGTCAACGCACCGGAGAAGGAAAAACTCTGCGTCCAGTTGAGGGATGTAAAAAGGCAGTAAGATCAACCACATCATCCAGATTTAAATGCAAGCCAGTCTCCTCCTCAACCTGTGAAAGGACTGATCAAACAAGTGGAATTTGAAACTCACAACTACTTCGGCATTCTTCTAAAGTACATGGGAGGTTTTTGCACATAATTCATCATAGGATGGTATTAACATAAAATTGGGAGTAAGATTTTGATTGCCAAAAATGCAGTTCTGATAAATAAACAACACAAATTATTGAGATATAAAAACCCTCGACTACCATCATTTACATCCCATTAGCGCACGAATATTGACCAAAAATCATGGTAATATTTCATTGTCTTACATAAAAAGACTTCAATGCACAGGATCAATTCCTTAGCAACCATCCCTCTAGTTATGGATCTTGATATGAACAAGAGATTTTGGAAGAAGAAATTGATAACAGGATTGGGCACTCAAGAAGTGCAATTGAACCGTAAAACCAACGATATCAGGTAAACAAATTATGGACTTCCCAAATCGGTTTCCTCTTCTGCAAGAAATATTTGAGTACTATCTGCACATCTACATGCTTCATACACTAGTTCTCGTCTACAACCTAAAAGAATACTATCACACTTCTATTGATAAGTTGTTGCAGTAATAATTTACCTTTTGTTCCCACCAGTTATATTGAATCAGTCAGTCATGTCATATCCAGTTCTGTTTAAACCTCCAGGCTAACAACAGGTCAATAAAAAAACACTTTTCATCCTACTTTGTTACCGCCAGTGCGGACTTTTACTACCAAAACTAGGACCTGAAGGAAGAAGGATAACGAAATAAATGCTAGCCACTTGACATTGTAGGTTTGCTTTGTCAAAAAGGATCTAGCAAGAAAAAAGATTCCTATCAAATTTTGATTTGATACTTTAAAAATTTAAGATGCTTGGCATTTTCTTGCACATTATACAGTAATTCATTTAAACCCCTCTCATTATCCACCACTAATACAATCTATATCAACAAAATCAAACCCTTCGCTTATTTTATCTCAACCATTCAATGGAAGTGATATCAACAAATCTTGATTCGTCATCTTCAAAATTCATCATTTAATCTAGAAATTTAGCATTCCACGTGTAGCTAAATATTTGTAACTATCACTGACTAATTCATCCATCTGAGAGTATCCACTTCAATCCGACTGTCCCCATCTCACAAAAAGGAGGCATATAGTTGATCTACAGACAACAATGGGCATGCAAAATTGAAACACAAGACTTTGATTTACAGAACCTAGACAGGCATGCAGCGGTTCACTACCACAAAACCCTTAGACCCAGAAGATGACTTACACCAAACCCAGTTATTACAGCACCATCTAGTACACTATCCAACTTTTAAGGTGATTCTACAGTTAACTGATCTACAAGACCTTCCCTTCCAAATAACAATATTGTCAGTATTAGCCATTTTTCAAGATTTTCATACAATTGATGATATGTTAAGCTAATTACCACATACAATAACTGGTACAATAATCAAGAAAATATAGCATGGCACCTCTTGATATTACTAAACTTAATTCTCTATCTTTCTTTCAGTCACAAACAAAAAGTTGTTCGTCTTGTGACTTAATTTTTGGAAAAAATTATTCTATTCCTATTGAAGGCTCAAGCAATACTGAAGATGTGATAAAGGATAAACATTCTAAGATCAGATCAAGCAATGATAATCAGCATACAGATGAGGAAAGATGTAGCTATGAGAGAGAGAGAGAGAGACCTCACGAACAGCTGTTCCAACTATATCACCCTTGTCATCATCCAACATTCCAGCAGGTAATTCTAAAATAAGCTTCCCAACGGGGACCCTGACCTTCCAGGTTCACGTAAGTCAACTAGAGTGTCATGTGGTATAAGTTTTTTTGTGATTTTCAAATACTTACAAACAACTAAAATAAGGAAAACTACCTGCTCAGTTAGCACAGCATAGGTCTCTCCATCTGAATCCAACAGGATTAACACCGCAACAGCTGGCCCTCGTGCAAAAACAATGCCTGGAACCTGTTCATGTTCTATATAGAAATGAATAACAGAATCCTATATAGCCAAAACAAACATAAAAATATTCCAGCATAACTAAGGATGCCAAATTACAAGGAAATTCTTCGTGAAGTTTCCTTTATTTTCTCTATATATTACATTTTTTCTCTTCTTCAGGGAACACAATAGCGCTTTAGTTTAACAACAAATACAACCACCAGTGGGAGGTTTAATTTGAAAATCATTAGCTGGACTTTTCTCTGTTATCCACAAGATCCATTAACCCTTTTTACTTGATACAAAGTATTTAAAAGGATGAACAAAGAAGATGATTGGAAAGAACGAGATAGCTACTCAGATATCAGTAATCACTCAAACAAATGAGTCAAGGTCCTCCAAGGATAATCTTAATATGAGCTACCTTCTGCCCTGTTTCCTTGTCAATTACATCTGCTTTGAACTTGAGAAATCCAACACGACTGCCAAACATATCTACACTCTGCTCCAGCAACATGGGAAAGAAGTCAGCCAACTTGAGGATATAAGGTAATAGTCAGAACTCAGATAGTAAGGAAAAAAAGGCAGTTTCAACATCTCTAGGGCTTGTCTCTACATCCAGTATCATTCTCCTCGACTCAAAGTTTGCATTTTTGTTTCTGATAAAAAGTTAATTATATGAGATTTAATTTTAACATTTAAATATGCAGTAGCAGTAAGCAAGAATATGTTTTCTCTCTCTCCTCAGCTCCTTACAACATTGGAAGTTTCATCATGCTTTCCATAAGTCAATCAAAGAAGACGCCCATGCAAAATAAAAGTGCGTTACCATTCTCACTGTAGTATTATTTAGGAGCACATTTACGATTTTGTTCCGTAAGCAGCATCCCGCATTCAAAGGCTAGCATGTTCATCTTGGTTAGTACCATTTAAGTAGTTTGCAAACATTATGCTTGACTACCGCTTAGCAGAAATGATGAAGTTATTCATTAACTATTAGATAAAAAAAATAAAATTAATAATCTTAATATCCAATGTAAAATCAAAAGAAGACAATAACTATTCAGACCCTTACACCACCAAATCCCAAAAAAAAGGTTCAACTGCAGCATATTCCTGTTTATTATGACCTCATTCCCCCAGAGCAAAAAATCAGGCAAAGTACAAAAGAAAAAACAACAGAAAATGTAAAAAGAATGTATTTTAACCGGACAAAAATTCCACTTTAAGAGAAAAATAAAAATCAAGTTCAGAGTAGAAAAATATAATAGAAAAAGTTAGCCCATTGGAGTTTTAAAACTCAATTGCACCATCATGGAGAAAACGGTTTTCTATCAGAAAACCTGAATGAGCACTTGTCTTAAGAACATGGCACCATTAGCTAGCAGTCCTGCTTCTGTCTGTATGTTTTTCAACCACTGCTT
>NC_026150.1:9218797-9266378 GCF_000512975.1 Sesamum indicum
AATAGCTGCAGATCAATAAAAAATGATGAACCGAAATATCATACCTTCATACTCAGAATCATGCCCAATATTTCAACACACTCTCACTTTCTCTCTCCCTACGTCCCACCCTTCCCCCACGCGTGCACACACACACACATACAAGTATCTCTTTCAGAGACACAAGGACAATGGCATTTCATTAAACAAATTGACACCAATTATTCTCACACTATTATTGTCTTTTCTGCCGCCAACTTTGTCTACAAGCATCCTCAGTAAGCATAGTCCAACAATTTAAATTTACATCTTGACGCAAATTTACTAAGAGCTCACAGCCACTAGGTTCTTTTTCACTTTGCTATAGACGCATCTTCTGGTTTACCTACGTGCATGCGTACTGCAGGGAACAGTGGAAACACCAAAATACAGCAGCAAATTTCGGAGTTGAAAGCTCACAATACTTCCATACATATTCATAATTCTGTTAAAGCTTCAATTACCGCCATAATTGATCTAAACTATATGTATATTACTAGTTTAACTTAAAAGTTTAAGCACTTCTGTCGAATCTAACCTTGGAAACCTTGAGAAAGTCAAGCTCAACGGACGTCTTGATTTCCAATAAATGGGTTCACAACCTTTCAACTTAAGAACTTCTTATTTTCTCTAAATTAGATTGCTACTCAATACGTTATGCGCATATTCATATAATTGATCGAGTATTGAAAGCATTAAAAAAAATAACATCTTTGTACAACTGGGACAAAATCAATTCCACCAATGTAAACTATGAATCACAGTAATGTCGTATACTAAAGTATAAAAAGAAAATCACGCCTGAAATCAGAGTCTGAGACGCCGGCGGCAGCCACGATTGCGACGGGTTGACTGAGCTGACTGGGGATGGTAATGGTGTGAGTGAGAACTGGGAAGGTAGATTCAGAGGCCATTCTTGCACAGAAAATTGGGTTTGTTCTGTGAAGACGACGTGTGGAAGTAGAGGAAAAATGTGACAAATTTGTTAGCGGGCTGGAGATTTTGATGCGTCTGGAAATGGGAAGAAACGCTGTGGGCAGAAGAAAAAGCGCCCTCATCATGTGTTTTTGTCAGCACACTCAAATGTAGGATTCTGCATCATTCTTGATAGGGTTAAATACACTTTACCCTCGGAAATGTAATTAAATTAATATTTCTTTTCTTAAATTAATAAATATAATACTTACCCCTATAATATAAAAATTGAATAATATTGTTCTTATACTATATATATTTGTTGTTTAAATTTTTCTGTAATATTTTGTATTTTAAATTCAATTAAATATTTATTAATTAAACAAAATATATTTTCATTTCAATTCGTTACAGTATAATTAGTCAGTTAAATAACTCAAATTTCATTATATTTTACATACTCAAAGTTAAGTAACGAGTCAGCAATAAAATTTCATGTAAACGATTTATCAATTTGATCAAATTATTAAATATTTTAAGTTTTTTAGATAGAAAAAGGATTAATGTTTATTGTTGAAGGACTCAAGTATTTGCGAACCATCGCGATAGTGTGGTTGGAGAAAGTCCGTAAAATCAAGAACTTAAAATACCCGGGAACAAGACGGTCAACGCAAGGTATGAATTTATGAATTCTTAATTTTATTTTTGAAAACATGTTGGGTCTAATCATGAGCATAGGAAATAGATAATTGGACTATATGTTTTCTTTGAAAGGGCAAAATGATTACTAATTAAGCCTAAGGATCGAAACTGTAATATTATAGAAGTTGAAGGACTAAGATAAAACTTCAATATGTTTAGGGATTGAAAATGAATTAGTGGGAATGTATGAGGACTAAAATTGTAATTATCCCATATTAATTATCATTGAACTTTTTTGCTAATATCAGCAACTTAGGTGAACTTTGACTAACAAACGGATTTATTTGGTAGACAGAAACAAACGTCAGGAATATTAAATGTTGTAATGCAAATTTCGTGTTTCTGGATTTATTGAAACAAGAAAAATATTACAACTGATTTTTAGATTTAATTATATTTTTGTAAATACAAAATCTCTATTGGAAACCTCCAATTCTTTACTTTAAAACACAAACTTCAATTTCAGCAATTTTAAAGGTGGAACTTGGCGTTTTAATCTCTTTCGACGTCGATTAGAGCTTTCAATAACGTTCATTCGAGGGTCTTTTGACTTCATCCCAAATTAAACGTTAGAAATTTAGATTGTTTGACTTCGACTCTAATATTTCTTAATGGATTTGACGATTTGATCTTTCGCCAAGGTGGATTCGTGTCTTGACAATGTTAATTCGTAGGTCTCTCGACTTCTTCAAGAATCAAGTGTTGACTTTGATTGATTTCCGCAACGAATGACTTGACTTTGTTTTAAACGTCGTGGATTTTTCTTGACTTTTGCTTGAGAGGATTTACGATTTCTTGAATGCTCTCTTGCTTCTATTTTTTATTGTCTCTTCATCTGTGTTGAGTGACCTCTTGACTCGCCTTCACTTGTGCCTTTTTTGTGTCGGTTCTTGATCAAACACCCTTATTTATAGTTGTAGGGTGGAAGGCTTTGTCATATTTACTTGGTGATGTGGCTCGATATGATTGGCTCTTTGTGATTTGTTTCCTTAATCACAAAATGTGATACAAAGTTAGCAAATTATTGATGTTTGCTTCTTTTGTTGGCAAAAAAAGAATTAAAAATTGCCTCGAATACTTCAATTCCATACAATATTTGATTTTATCCATCAAATAATATTATTTTATAAAAATATAAAATTAATAAAAAAATATATTGCACATGTAAATATATAATTGACAATAATTTTCACATATTTATAAATATAATTTATCAAACTACAGAATATCCTAATATAATTATATCAAATCTTAACATAGGCAAGTCCCCTTACATGATCACACGCCTAGTAAGCCAATAGTTGCACGCGATCCCTGCACATACGATCGAATTGAATATAACGCAAGAATTATCCACTGTTTTTCATTGATAAGAAAATAAGAAGACGCAATCATAGTTCATTCTTTTCAAATAAAAAGACATGCTGATGGTAATAGGCAAATAAAAAAAATATTATAATTGAATTGTAAAGATATACAATTCATTTCTTTATGCAAATTTCATCATTGCTTAATAATTTCGTATGTAAGATAAACATTAATTCAAAGTATAAAAAATCTATATTAGGTAAAAAATGAAAGGCCCTAAGAATTGCCATATTTTTCAAATTAATTAGGAAAAAAGACCACATGCTAATGGCGGTTGGTAAATTAATTAGGAAATAAGACGACACACACTTACAAACGGCAGTTAAAATCACTACTGCACCAATTTTTTGTAGAGTAACAACTTAAATTTTATATTAATTCATAAATTACTTTTTTGTTTTAATTCTAATGTATTGATTTATATATTGATAGCACCAAAAAGATTTATATATTTTTTACTTTTATGTATGATTATAATTTAAAACATGGAAGATTATTTATTATATGCACGTAGGGACAACGTGCGACAACGACTGGTATACAAGAAAAGGGAAAAGTCAATCCAAGACTATAAAGTCAATTTATCAAATATGTATAAATAATCAAACTACTATTATAATAGACCAATAAATACTATTAAATTATACCCATACATTGTTAGGATTTGAAAGATTTATTTAGTTACATTCTTATATTAATAAATTCTATTGATGTGCATTGATTTCAAGTACTTGAATAGTTTAATAAGTTATTCATTTAATTAAATAAATATTATATATGGTAGCATGCAATACCTACGTGCATAACTTTTAGTAATAATTTTATTTTTATTTTGTTAAAAACTCATAAAGTGTTTTATTGTATTAAAATTTGTCATTGCCCTTACAACCTTACACACAAAAATTTTCTGGTACCTTTCTTTAATGGCTTAAGTATCAATACATATTTTACATAAGTTAAATTAAAAATTGACACTTTATAAAATATATATGATATTGATAATGATGATTATAAATACATGCCAAAAAAAAAAAAGCTAACATGTTATTTTAATTTCAATTAACAATTAACTATAATAAAATGAGAGTAAATTTAACTTTTTAGTACATTTAATTGTATGGGATTAATTTTCTCAATAAACTTGATTCATGAGTAGTTAATTTAATGTGAGTTGGGAAGTTAAATGATATTTTTTGAATTATAAATATTTAGTGTAGTGGTATCAAAACTTCCACTTTGAGTCTATAAATATTCTATCCCTTTATAATTGTATAGATATAGATAACAAGAATTTAAATTATTGGTGGGTGTCGAGACTACCAAAAATAATTCCTACAACACTTGTGAAAGTGGGAGTAGGGTCCAGTCCACAGAGACTGGTTTTTAAGTTGATTTCTTTAAAAGAAATAGAAAATAATTGGGGCGTGTTTGATGATAAAAAGAAATAATTGAAAACTAAATAAATTAGAAAGTAGTCAAAATTTACCTATTGAGAATATGGGAGAAAGCTTTTCCGATTAAGATCGGGATCATGCTTTATTCTTATGAGTTGATCATTGATGCAAAAATAACAATTGTATAAACAAATAAATCAGTTATAGTTGTTAGTACGACCTAACAACCTTACTTTACCTTTTCGTCAGCCAAGATACGACAGTTGGCTAAATCTCTAATTAACAGACAACCCTGGGAACGTCCACAAGATTTAATCTATTAACATCATTAAAAATTAGAAAGACCTGATTCTAATCAACAAATTCCTACGAGGATAATTCGTTTAAACTAGATCGTGCATTCCCCATAACATAACTAATTACTATGACATAATTAATTATGCTACGTTGCTACTAAATATTGAACTAAACAAACAATTACATGGATTTGTAAAGTCCAGTTAGCTAACCAAACCTTCTTGATAATGAACAATTGGCCACATTATTAAAAAATCAGACATTTGTAATAAAAGTATAGAGAATAGCATGAATATTCATTTAACAAGTGTAAAAAGAACAGATTAGACCTCGCAACATGTTATGAATCAAGCAATCACCATAACCTTAATCAGAAAATAAAAAATTTAGCCGGACATGTTAATGGAAGAACATACTAAGAAGTGGAATTCCATTAACACTGGCAATAAATTAAAACTAAAGGGAGAGTATGAAAATGAAATAAGCTAATAAAATAAAGTATTCTATTGAATTCCCATCCCCTTTCAAATGAAGATACCCCTATTTAAAATAAAAGTCTCCTACGAATCTAGACGTGGAGGGATAAGTACGTGATTAGTTCTAAAAAGGTAAATAAATCACAAATAACATATTTTAAGGAATCCTTTCCAAATCTAAGCACATCATTCCTTTTTTCTCTTGCGGAAATCAGGCATTTTCTTTATTCATCCGTGTTGACCAAATCACTAAGCGTGGGCACGTTTAGTCAATCCTGCAAAACTACCTTGAAATCTTTTCTTTCCTTTTTGATGCCTTTAATTTTCGGTTTTAGCTCCATTTTGCCATCTTTATCCCATTTCATCCCTTTTTAGCTGAATATGCAATAAATTCACATAATTAGAAATGTTTTTGGCTTAAAAAGGAAGATTAAATCACTATAAAATCGTAACAATCTGCATAGTTATCAATTATGTACACACACGTGTTGAGTTTGTCGCATCACTAGTATTTTTGTTTTAATTATGATTGGGGTGATTTTTCCCCCCTCAATGAGGATGGGGTTAGAGACATTGGTTCGATTCCAAAACTCTATATATCTTGATCGAGAAAAGTGATGTTAATTCAAACAACTGGTTGATGGTCTCTATTTCCTAGCATGAAATTATTGGTCACATACTTTTGTTGTGTGAACTTGATTGCTATGCCTAATAAATGTCAACAACTAATTTTGAAAAATCATAGTACCACTCAAAGACTAAAACAATAGACCAAGTCAATTTAGATAATCTCTATAAATTGTGGAGCAAAATAACTCGCCTCTCACCATTTTGTTGAATTAAGCATTCAGAAGAAAATTCCCACATTGAATTGAATGGAAGCCAAATTGTTTGAGGCTGCTTGCTCAGGAAATCTGCAACCACTTTATGATGTAGTTGGACAATCTGGCGTTGCAGCCCTTCTGAAATTGCATTTATTAGGAAGCATAGAGACACCTCTGCACCTGGCTTCCATGTTCGGGCAGGCGGAGTTTGTAAGAGAATACATGAAGCTGAGCTCACTTTCCGCCCACCAACTCTCCCAACTCAATCAAGATGGCTGTAGCCCACTGCACTTGGCGTCGGCCGCCGGCCACTTGGAGATAGTCACATTTCTGCTTGAGTTCGGGAAGCAGAAATCTGCTGTCGAAGAGCTGTGCATGAAGAAAGATAGAGACAGGAGAACGGCACTACATTGTGCTGTGGTTAATGGTAGAATTGATGTCGTTGATGTGCTCCTTGTCAATTGTCCACAGGCTGCAAAGGAGGTGACTGCTCAACAGGAGACTGTTCTACATCTTGCTGTGAAACACCACCAGCAGGAGTCGCTTGAGTTCTTGATTGGTCAGAAACTTGGATCATCAGTTGAAGATTTGTTGAATGTAGGTGATCGGGAAGGCAACACAATTCTACATCTCGCAACTGCCAACCGACAACTTCAGGTAACCTCTGAATTGAAGAATGGTTGGGAAAGAGAGAACATGCCTTTCAACTTAATAATCACAAGCATTTATTATTGCAGACGGTGGAGTGCTTAGTGAAGCAGCCCAATTTGAATGTCAATGCAGAGAATTCATACGGCCTCAGGGCATTGGACATCATGTACGCGTGTGCCCTTAACTCAAAGGATATGTATATCGAAGAGGCAATCAGACTTGCAGGGGGTTGTCGATCACAATTAGCAGCAACAACTAATCAAACCAGGCCATCCCACGACACTCAGAATACTTCAAGAGGGTCAATTAGCCTAGCGGACGACTGGTTGAAAGAATTGAGAAGCGGGATTATAGTAATGGCATCAGTATTTGCTACTCTTACATTTCAAGTAGCATTAACCCCTCCCGGAGGAGTATGGCAAGATTGGGGTTCAAATGCAACAACGATGTCCAACAGTTCAGTCGTCCCTGCACATCAACCTGGAGTACCGATTCTTTACAATTTGGATCCTAAGCAATTTAATAAGGTGACGAGGTTAAATACATTAACGTTCATGATTTCTGTCGCGACCATCATTTTGATGATACAACCTTTCAAGATTCAGTCGCTAGCACCCGGGAAGTTGCGATATGTCGTGCTCGCGCCTTATGTGGTTCTGTTCAATGTTATATTTATGGCAGTGGATTTTTTGTCAATCGGGACTATCATGACCAAGAAGTCACCCACGAGTTCACATTTTTGGCGGACTAGCTTTCATTGGGTTTTGATTTTAGTCTTTGCCTTTTTCTTCGGGACTGCCCTATATTTCCTACCTCTTCGGCGGGGATCCCGACCATCCCAAAATACACAAAGTTCATCGCAAAATTCTAGTCCTTAGTCGGATTCATTTCATCCGTACGTACTATATTATTTGTAGTGTAATTTAATTAATTTTCTTGTCATTAATTATGAGATGGACTCGTGCTTGCACTTCTATTGTTGTCTTGGTCCAACCATTATCTTATTTAGGTTGAAATAAATATTAATTAATTATTAATATTTATGATGTGATTAGTTATTTTTTTAAAATTATACATCAATTATACGGTACATATAATTACACTTTGTTTTATAATTGGTTAAAATATAATCAAACCCAATTACAGCAAGAATTTTTCGTTAGTTAAAATATCTTGTCTTGAACTTTCAAGTTGATTATATTACCTTATACGTGCTTTGCTATCTTTGGCTAATTTCCAACGTGTCTTTGGTACAACCATGCTCTGCTTTTATTGTCCTAACATTTCCTGAATTATTCTTTTTGATATTTTACAAGTTTTTAAGTCAAAATCATTTGAAATTTTCACAACCACTCACTGAAAATACAAGTTTTGTTATAGAACTACAGCTACAACACATGAATAATATAGATATAGGGAGAATTACAAATTTGATCCTGAAATTATAGGAAGTGTTAGTTTTAGTCCTATTGGAAAGTCCTACAATTTAAGAAATGGACAAATATGCTACGGACAATGTCTTATTCTATTAACTAAAGTTGAGGCCCTATAAGTTTAAAATCATGAGCTTGTATCTCATTAGATATTTGAGTATTTGGTTTAGTTTATATAAATTTATTTTAATTTTTTTTATTATGTATTGATCAACCGATGTATGGTTTAGTTTATTGATATAGTAATTTAATTATGTAATTAATAATTTTAGAAAAAAAAAAAAAAACTCTTGAAAATATATATACCATTAATTCGCTATTGGCTCTCCAACAAACAAGAATGATTGTTTTGGTCCTCAAATAGTATATTCTTGGACGAAACTAGTCTTATCTATTATTCTGTCGTAAAATTTAACAAAAAATCTCACGAACACGAGAGGCTACTTGGAGGGGGAAGATAAACCTACCATTTCCTTCCTAAAAATTGACCCTCTTCATTAATAATAAACGGTTTTTATTTTAAGTTTGTTTTTCGTAAATAATTGATTTTTAACATAAATTTGTCTATTTAAAATTCTTGTTTCTAATTACTTTATTTTCATTGAGCTTGCTGCATTATACCATTTATAATTAAGTATCCCAATATATTATTAATTGACGTATGAAATTATATTTTCTATGCAATTTTAATCATAAAAAAAAAGAATCTTAAGTTAGTCATATTTTTATAATATCTTATTATAAAATTTATATTATATTCATTTAATTGGGAACTTGTCCCACAGATTGCGCCCCTTTTTTCCTTTAGAAAAGATGCTTATATATTCAAGTTTCTAACTCGCATATTCTTCTAATTATATAGCTTATATTTTTTTTTTTTAGTTAGTATTAAGATTTTTAACTAAATTCAATTTAATTAGTTATCAATTATGAATAAAAACTTTTACTATAATTTATTGATGAGTTGTTGGATGAATTAGATGGGATCTTGTTACTTTTCAAAAATTGATTTGTGTTCTGGGTACTTTGAATTAGAATGGTTGAAGAAGATGTACCAAAGACTAGTTTTGTCTTACACCATGGACATTACGAATTTCTAGTGACGCCCTTTGGGCTTCGCAATCCCCTTCAACCTTTCAATCCTTGATGAATGTGGTATTTGCTTCCTACTTGAGGAAGTTTGTTTGGTGTTTTTTCTTAATATTTTAGTTTATAGTAAAATTTTGGCATGATCATTTGGAGCAGTTAAAAATTACTCTCGAGCAACTAAAGAAAAATTAGTTGTTTGCCAAAAAAAGTGAATGTGAGTTTGGGAAAGAAACTATTGAATATTTAGGACAAATCATAACGAAAGAAGGGGTGTCTACAGATCCTAGTAAGGTTGAATGTATGAGAACATGGCCACAACCAAAATGTGTTAAAGAATTGAGAGGATTTTTGGGTTTAACTGGTTACTATAGAAAATTTATCAAAGGGTATGGGATGATTCCACCATAGAAGGACACTCAGGCATTAATGGCACCTACCGATAACTCAAGAGTATGTTTTATTGGCCACAAATGAAGGATGATATAATTCGTCGGGTCCAATCTGTGATGTCTGTCGAAGATCTAAAGCCCAACATATGCCATATATAGGTTTGTTGCAGCCCCTACCCCTGCCTAATCAAGCTTTATTTTGAGTTTTAAGCTTGAGCAACCACCTCTATCTTCATCTTCACCTCTTTAGCTTAGGAAAATCATTACACGGATTATTAATAATATATAATTAATAATAATTATTTAATATGTACTAATATAATAATTATTATATTTCTTACAATAATTACAACTATTAAGATTTTTTATGAAATGCTCTTAATGAATATAAATTTTATTGGATTTTTGAGAGTTTTGTTGATTTTATTTCTCAATTTTTTCTCTTATTTTTATTTTTTTCCTTCTCATGAAGTTAACATTTTTTATGGAATTGTTGAGAAATATAATTCTTTGGATTCTTCTATGAAAGATTTTCAGAAAAACAATTGTTGTTTTACTGTATAGGTTGTAATCAATTATACACATTTTTCTACTAAATTTAGTATTTGTTTTTTATTCGCTGGGACCTGTTTGTTTGTGTTTTTATTTTAAATTTTCAGTGTTCAGTGAAAAATATGTATTTTTAATTTTATATAAATTTTTCTCTTGCATGATTGTATGGATAAGTCATAAATTGATAATAAATTCACTATAAAAAAAAAAAAACTTTTTTGGATGGAATTTTCAAGCCAAAAGTTCATAGCTAATAAGGTTTTCGACAAAATTTTTGATGGTTTTCAGACAAAAAGAAGTCCATGTGAAAAAGGCAGTTTGGAGAATACTTCCAACGAAATGTACGAGCATCGGAATACTTTGGACGGTTTTTTGACGGTACATTAATGTCGTCGGAAAATACATCCATGGAACGAAAAATTAGTATTTTATTTAGGAGAAAATTTGGGACGAATATTGGAAAAAAAGAAAAAAATTCCAATGAACTTTCTTTTCGAAATTTTTATCTGTTGTCGTCGGAAAGTTTATCAATAAATTAGTTAGAAAACTTGTGATGTATATTTTGTCATCAGAAATATTGCCGGAAACTGTCCCAAATTATTTTGAGAATTAAAATGAATTTGGGATGGAATCCAGGATCGAATTGACCATAATTTTTGTCCCAAATTTAGGTGGTCGTTACAAGTCCAAGTAAACCGTTCAAAAAATCATTGGTGAGGCGGACGACTAAGTTAGACCTCCTGTACAGATATTTGAATAAGAAATTTATTAATTTACAGCATTAATAAAATAATTAAAATTGTAAACTTTAATTTACTTACGAATTTCTTTTTATGCATGCCAACCAAGGAAGACCCACCGCGGTAGATGGTACTGGCCACTGGAGGAGCTGTAACAAAAGTTGTTCCGAATGTTTATTACGTCTAGGTTGTTAGAAAAAACGGTACAAAATTTTTGCCATTGCAAAATTACAATGAATTTTTGAACTGTCTATTTGGACTTGTAACAACCACCTAAAAATATTATAATCATACCAAACAAAAGTTGTTCCAATTCAAACGGCTTTTTTTTTTTTCTTTCCAAAAGGCATTCCTTATTATAAAGGGTGTTATAATAATGGATATATGTAACGGCTATATCCCAATGACCGTATTTCCACGGCTATTTTGTCGCCCCAAAAGCCAGTCCAAATTTTCTTATATATATGTGTGTTGTATGTTGTTTACATTTGATTTATTACTTCTTGAATTGATCAACCACACCCACTCTCAATCTCTCTCTGCTTTTCGTACATTTTTGTGATCATCATATTAACGCAATTGAGGAGATGAATGTATGATAAGAACATCTCGAGGAAGACAGGACTTACGCTGGAGTTTGAGAATGGTATTAAGACTTTCCTAAAATAGGCCAAGTGTCGTGGACATATGGACGGAAACATGATTAGGTGCCCGTATCGAAAGTGCAAAAATCAAAGGCTCAGAATACCTGATAATATCAGTTTTTACTTATGTATGTGAGGGTTTATGTCTGAATATTATAATTGAATTTCGCATGACGAGGAGAGAGTAAAGGAGTATTTTGATGTTATGACTGCCCCTCTCATCCAGGAAGAGCAAACCCCAAATGTAGAATTCTGCATCATTCTTGAAATGACAATATTTTCATTGTTTGTGGGATTAAATAAATATGTTTTATTTAAATGAAATTTAGGATTATATTTTTTATTAATTTAGAATGGTTAGTACTTTGTATGTTGAAAGAAATATTGTTTACTAAGTAAATAATTCAAAAATTATATATGTATGTATATTTATACTGTTATAAAATAAAAGGTATTATAGATACAAAGTCGCGGTTCTGATACTGCTGTACTAATTTTTTATAATTTTAAAAATATTTTTCTATTAATAAAATTAGCAACAGTTGCACGCGATCCTTATGCATACGATCGAATTGAATACAAAGCAAGAATTATCCACTGTTTTTCATTGATAAGAAAATAAAAAGACGCAATCATTGTTCATTCTTTTCAAATAAAACGACATGCTGATGGTAATTAATAAAAAAAATATTATAATTGAATTGTTAAGGTATACAATTCATTTCTTTATGCAAATTTTATCATTGCTTAATAATTTCGTATGTAAGATAAACATTAATTCGAAGTACAGAAAATCTATATTAGGTAAAAAATGAAAGGCCCTAAGAATTGCCATATTTTTCAAATTAATTAGGAAATAAGACGACGTGCTAATGGCGGTTGGCAAATTAATTAGGAAATAAGACAACACGCACTCACAAACGGTGGTTAAAGACACTACTGTACCAATTTTTTGTGAAGTACAAAACATCCTTCGCAACTTCTTAAATTTTACATTAATTCATAAATTATTATTTTTTAATTCTAATGTATAGATTTATATATTGATAGCACCAAAAGGATTTATATATTTTTTACTCATATGTATATTCATAATTTAAAGCATGAAAGATTATTTATTATATGCACGTAGAAACGACGTGCAGAAATTATAGATTCTATTCTTTTCTATATTTCTAAAGATATTATACTATAGTGTATTAAATCCCTATATGCATGAAAAATTTATATTATGTGGGCCCGCTTAGCTCAGAGGTTAGAGCATTGCATTTGTAATGCGATGGTCATCGGTTCAATTTCAATAGCCGGCTTTTTCTTATTTTTAATTTTTTTATTTAATTTTTGAAAAATCGATAATCTCCTTTTGAAATCAAAGAATATTGAAAAAGCGTCTTCCCCCTTTTCCAAAATTCATGAATTTATTAAGTTATAGGAACTCCTAACTATGTCAGGAAAAGAATCTTTTATATATATATATATATATATATATATATAATAATAATAATAATAATAATAATAATAATAATAATAATAGAAGGTTTTAATATTTATCCAACTTATCTCATTCTTCTTTATAGTACAAATACACTACTTCAGCAAACTTCGTTTCATTTAGTTCAGTTTTAGTTTAGGTTTATTCCATAAAATAGTATACAAGAAAAGGGAAAAGTCAGTCCAAGACTATAAAGTCAATTTATAAAATATATATAAATAATCACACTGCTATTATAGTAGATTAATAAATACTATTAAAATAAATTATACCCATTCATTGATAGGATTTGAACCATCTATTTAGTCACATTCTTGTATTAATAAATTCCATTGATGTGCATTAATTATAGGTACTTGAATAGTTCAATAAGTTATTCATTTAATTAAACAAATACTAGATATTGTGGCACGCAGTACTCGCGTGCATAATTTTTAATACTAATTTTATTTTTATTTTATTGAAACTCATAATGTGTTTCATTGTATTAAAATTTGTTATTACTTTTACAACCTTACACAAAAATTTTCTGGTATCTTTCTTTAATGCATTAAGTATCAATACATATTTCACATAAATTAAATTAAAAATTGACACTTTGTACAATATATATTATATTGATAATGATGATTATATATACATGCAAAAAAAAAAAAAAGCTAACATGTTATTTTAATTTCAATTAACAATAAACTAAAATAAAATGAGAGTAAATTTAACTTTTTAGTACATTTAATTGTATGGGATTAATGTTCTCAATGAACTTGATTAATGAGAAGTTAATTTAATGTGAGTTGGGAAGTTAACGGATATTTTTTGAAATATAAAAATTTAATATAGTGGTATCAAAACTTCTACTTTGAGTCTATAAATACTCTATCCCTTTATAATTGTATAGATAATAAGAATTTAAATTATGTATACACATGTGTTGAGTTTGTCGCGTCACTAGTATTTTCATTTTAATTACGAATGGGGTGATACTTTTCCCTCGATGATAATGAGGTTAGGGGCACTAGTTCGATTCCAAAACTCTATATATCTTGATCGAGAAAAGTGATGTTAATTCAAACAACTGGTTGATAGTTTCCATTCGCTCACATAAAATTATTGTGTCACATACTTTTGTGTGTGAACTTGATTGGTACGCGTAATAAATGTATACAACTAATTTTGAAAAATCATAGTACCACTAAAAGACTAAAACAATAGACCAAGTCAATTTAGATAAGCCCTATAAGTTGTGGAGCAAAATAACTCGCCTGTCACCATATTGTTGAATTAAGCATTTACAAGAAAATTCCCACATTGAGTTGAATGGAAGCCAAATTGTTTGAGGCTGCTTGCTCGGGAAATCTGCAAGCACTTTATGATGTAGTTGGACAATCTGGCGTTGCAGCCCTTCTGAAATTGCATTTATCAGGAAGCGTAGAGACACCTCTGCACTTGGCTTCCATGTTCGGGCAGGCGGAGTTTGTGAGAGAATACATGAAGCTGAGCTCAATTTCCGCCCACCAACTCTCCCAACTCAATCAAGATGGCTGTAGCCCACTGCACTTGGCGTCGGCCGCCGGCCACTTGGAGATAGTCACATTTCTGCTTGAGTTCGGGAAGCAGAAATGTGCTGTCGAAGAGCTGTGCATGAAGAAAGATAGAGACAGGAGAACGGCACTACATTGTGCTGTGGTTAATGGTAGAATTGATGTCGTTGATGTGCTCCTTGTCAATTGTCCACAGGCTGCAAAGGAGGTGACTGCTCAACAGGAGACTGTTCTACATCTTGCGGTGAAACACCACCAGCAGGAGTCGCTTGAGTTCTTGATTGGCCAGAAACTTGGATCATCAGTTGAAGATTTGTTGAATGTAGGTGATCGGGAAGGCAACACAATTCTACATCTCGCAACTGCCAACCGACAACTTCAGGTAACCTCTGAATTGAAGAATGGTTGGGAAAGAGAGAACATGCCTTTCGACTTAATAATCACAAGCATTTATTATTGCAGACGGTGGAGTACTTAGTGAAGCAGCCCAATTTGAATGTCAATGCAGAGAATTCATACGGCCTCAGGGCATTGGACATCATGTACGCGTGTGCCCTTAACTCAAAGGATATGTATATCGAAGAGGCAATCAGACTTGCAGGGGGTTGTCGATCACAATTAGCAGCAACAACTAATCAAACCAGGCCATCCCACAACACTCAGAATACTCCAAAAGGGTCAATTTGCCTAGCGGACGACTGGTTGAAAGAATTGAGAAGCGGGATTATTGTAATGGCATCAGTATTTGCTACTCTGACGTTCCAAGTAGCATTAACCCCTCCCGGAGGAGTATGGCAAGATTGGGGTTCAAATGCAACAACCACGTCCAACAGTTCAGTCGTCCCTGCACATCAACCTGGAGTACCGATTCTTTATAATTTGGATCCTAAGCAATTTAATAAGGTGATGAGGTTAAATACATTAACATTCATGATTTCTGTCGCGACCATCATTTTGATGATACAACCTTTCAAGATTCAGTCGCTAGAACCCAGGAAGTTGCGATATGTCGTGCTCGCACCTTATGTGGTTCTGCTCAATGTTAATTTTATGGCAGTGGAATTTTTGTCAATCGGGTCTATCATGACCAAGAAGTCACTCACGAGTTCACATTTTTGGCTGACTCGCATTCCTTGGCTCTTGATTATAGTCTTTGCCTTTTTCTTCGGGACTGCCCTATATTTCCTACCTCTTCGGCGGGGACCCCGACCATCCCAAAATACACAAAGTTCATCAAATAGTTCATCGCAAAATTCTAGTCCTTAGTCGGATTCATTTCATCCGTACGTACTATAGTATTTGTAGTGTAATTTAATTAATTTTCTTGTCATTAATTATGAGGTGGACTCGTGCTTGCACTTCTGTTGTTGTCTTGGTCAAACCATTATCTTATTTAGGTTGAAATAAATATTAATTAATTATTAATATTTATTATGTGATTAGTTATTTTTTTTAAATTATACATCAATTATACGGTACATATAATTACACTTTATTTTATAATTGGTTAAAATATAATCAAAACCCAATTACAACAAGAATTTCTCGTTAGTTAAAATGTCTTGTCTTGAACTTTTAAGTTGATTATATTACCTTATACGTGCTTTGCTATCTTTGGCTAATTTCCAACGTGTCTTTGGTACAACCATGCTCTGCTTTTATCGTTCTAATATTTCATGAATTATTCTTTTTATATTTTACAAGTTTTTAAGTCAGAACATTTGAAATTTTCACAACCACTCACTGAAAATACAAGTTTTGTTATAGAACTACAGCTACAACACATGAATAATATAGATATGGGGAGAATTACAAATTTGATCCTGAAATTATAGGAATTGTTAGTTTTAGTCCTATTGGAAAGTCCTGCAATTTAACGAAAGAAGGGGTGTCTACAGATCCTAGTAAGGTTGAATGTATGAGAACATGGCCACAACCAAAATGTGTTAAAGAATTGAGAGGATTTTTTGATTTAACTGGTTACTATGGAAAATTTATCAAAAGGTATGAGATGATTCCACCATAGAAGGACACTCAGGTATTAATGGCACCTACCAATGACTCAAGAGTATGTTTTATTGGCCACAAATGAAGGATGATGTAATTCGTCGGGTCCAAGACTGTGATGTCTGTCGAAGATTTAAAGCCCAACATATGCCATATATAGGTTTGTTGCAGCCCCTACCCCTGCCTAATCAAGCTTTACTTTCAGTTTTAAGCTTGAGCAACCACCTCTATCTTCATCTTCACCTCTTTAGCTTAGGAAAATCATCACACGGATTCACCAACACTACTTTTTGAATTCAACATTTTCTCAACAATTCTTGTTTTTCTGATGTGGATCTAGAGCTTCTCTCTTTTAAATCGCAAAAATTGTTGGTTTGATTCTGCGTATTTTAAGTTTATATTTCAAATTGTATGCCATGTCATGAATCCATTATATATGTATATATATATATATATATATATATTTAAATTTTAAATTTTAAATTTTATCTTTAGATTGTACAAAAAAAATACTTTTTACTCTCAAACCGCATTTTGTAATACAACGAGGCCAGTATTTTTTTTTGTGATGATAATACTCCTAAATTATTTTTTTTTTTTTGTGAGATGTGATCCATTTGTTTATATATTTTATTTTTATTTATAAAATATTTTAAAACGTGAAATTAATGTTATTGGTTATATGCACTCAGGACTGTCGTGCTATAATGCTAATTCATTAGAATCTATAAAAAAATCTAAGGCCTAAATTTAATATATAAAAAGTCAAAAGGGTATAATGAAATAAAATATTATCTTGGAGTTATTGTCATTTAATAAAAAGTGACAGTTGACAAATTAAAAATTAATTATTTTGTCAATAATTTATATGCAATATTGAATAAGACGTAAAATTAAAAGTTTATATATTTTTTTCTTTTAACATGTCACAGTATTAATTATTATGCTTCACATAATAATTTTAAATAGATAATGCTATTAAAAGACTAAAACATAACCAAAGTCAACTCGATTCAATTGAAATGATCTCTATATATTGGTGAAGCATTGAAAAATTTCCAGATGAATTGATGGAGACCAAATTGTTGGAGGCGGCTTGCTCAGGAAATCTGCAAGCACTTTATGATGTAGTTCAAGAAGCTGGCGCTGCAGTCCTCCTGAAACTGCACTTATCGGGCAGCGTAGAGACACCTTTGCACCTGGCTTTCATGTTCGGGCAGGCGAACTTTGTGCGAGAATACATGAAGCTGAGCTCAATTTCCGCCCACCAACTCTCCCAACTCAATCAAGATGGTTGTAGCCCACTGCACTTGGCGTCGGCCGCCGGCCACTTGGAGATGGTCACATTTTTGCTTGAGTTCGGGAAGCAGAAATCTGTTGTCGAAGAGCTTTGCATGAACAAAGATAGAGACGGGAGAACGGCACTACATTCTGCTGTGGTTAATGGTAAAATTGATGTCATTGATGTGCTGTTTGACCATTGTCCACAAGCTGCAACGAAGATGACTTTTCACAAGGATAGTATTCTACATCTTGCTGTGAAACACCACCAGCATGAGGCGCTCATGTTCTTGATTGATCAAAAATTTGGTTCGTCGGTTGAGGATTTGCTGAATCTGGGTGATTGGGAAGGCAACACAATTCTACATCTCGCAACTAACAACAGACAACTTCAAGTAAGTCCTCCTAAATGAAGAGAGTGACTTGAAAAATTTATAGTTTCGTAGGTGTATTTGTTTATTTTTTTACAGTAAATAACAATGCCCTCTCATGAAGTGTTGGTATAATTATGAAAATCTTCTTGTTATTTGAAAAATTATAAATATATCCCTTAAATAATATATATATATATATTTGTGAATAATAAATTATTTAAAATTAATACATATACTAGTGTGTGCGCACACCCAAATGTATGTGGAATTAATTTAAAACATAAATACTATAATTAATATTTTTTCAAAAAATATATATTAATTAAATAAATATTTATATATATTTTTTAAAAAATAGACGTTGTCAGTTGTTATTGTGATAAAAGTGGGGGGAAAAACACGAAAGTTGAGGGAGAGAGATAATTGAAAGTTGATAAAAAAAAAAAACTACTGAAATAATTAAAAAATAAAAAATAAAAATAGCATACAAAAGAAAATTCGAACACCAAAAAGGTGCTCTCCGATTATAACAAGTTATAGATAATATTTGGAGAAAAAAAAATGGGATAAATAATAACAACTACCTGATAAATAGTTACTGATTGACCATTGGAAAGAAAGGGCACAAAGATAAAGAGTTTTGATGAAAAAAGGGGTCAAAAGTTAGACTTAAATTCTTTTTTGTGAGTAACTATATTTTTTATTCAAATTCTAACACATCGTGATTATAAATAGAGTATATAAAAAAAATGTGTAAGTATAACTTCCATAACTTTGTGAAATAATATAATTTCGTACTTTTTAAGAATTCTACATGTAATTAACACTGAAAATGAAGAAGTAATTTCAGTAGACAGCAATTTAATTCTGTCATTTTCGAACTAAACAGAAAATCATGAATGTGCTTCTCATTTTTGCAGACTGTGGAGTATTTAGTAAAGCAGCCGAATTTGAATGTGAATGCAGAGAATTCAAATGGCCTCAGGCCGTTGGACATGTTGTTAGTTAATACCTCTAACGAAGCACATATTGAAGAGACAATTACACTTGCAGGGGGTTGTCGATCCCAAATGGCAACAACAAATGTCCAGGCCAGGCTGCAACACCCCCACTCTCTGGATACTTCATCAACGTCCATTAGCCAAGCAGACGACACGAAACGGTTGAAGCAATTGAGAAGTGGGATTATAGTAATGGCATCAATATTTGCTACTATGACATTTCAGGTTGTACTAACTCCTCCAGGAGGCGTGTGGCAGGATTGGGGTCCAAATGCAGCAGCCACATCAAATACTTCAGCCATCCCTGCACATAAGCCCGGAGAATCAATTCTTTATGATTTGGATCAGAAGAAATTTCGTATTCTGTTGTCGTGCAACACACAAGCATTCCTCGCTTCCATTGCGACCATCATAATAATGTTACAGGTTTTCAAGGCCGAGTCCCCAGCATGGAAGATGGGGATATTTTGTGTCTCCATTACTGTGGTGTTTGTAGTAGTGGAATATTTCGAAATTGTTCGACTTATTGTGGGGACGAAGTTGCTTATGTATCCAGGTTTTATTGCACCTCTAATTATCTGGGCCCTGATCCTCGGCGCTGCCATCCTTAGCTTGAATCACAAGAGCATTCTACAGTTTCCGAGGAGGGATTTTAACACGAGTTCCTCGTCGGGGGAAGCAATACCAAATGCAACAAGCGGGAGAAATAGTCCATCCGCAAATTCTCATCCATTCTAAGATTCATTTAGTGCAATGATATATCTATCTATCTTGTATCTTGTGATTTTATCATCTTTTAGTTACAGTACAATTGGACCATGGGTTTATATAATAATTCATTTGGTTATCTTCTTATTTTTTATCTTTTAAATTTTTATTATATATAAAGTTTCCGATGCAAATTTTCTCAATAATTGGTATCCGTTGGCGCAACAAAATAGTCTCCTTCTTGCAATGAGTTGTTCAGATCCATAACAAACTAAAATTTGTGACAGATTCTAAGACGACTTGACAAGTGAAAGTCGCGGAGACCCGTCCAAATATTTGTGACGGAATCTAGCCCCCATCATATATATATATACTTCCAATGGGCCACAAGTTTGAGAGGGGTGGGAATTTTGCGACGGGTACTTTTGGAAGGTCATTATTTTTAAACGATGGGTGATATTTTGAACAATAATTGCAACATACATCTGTCTTAAAATATGAGCTACATGCCCAAATACTTGGATGGAGTTTTGCAAGGACTGTCCGTCGCAAGCTTCAGAGGTAGGTTGCAATTAAAACATCACTGTATTTTGGGATGAGAATTTTTTGACAGTATATATTGTGTTTTTAACGATGAAAAACACTAAAAGAAAATTTATTTACTGCAATGAAGTATTTCATTGCTGAAGATATGATATTTTGTCACAAATATCCTACACATTGAAATTTTTTTTGTTGCCAACAATGATTTTTGGAACAGTCTACTTGGACTTGTAATGACCACCTAAAAAATATTATAAGCGTGCCAAATGTCAAAAGTAAAATCGTTTGTAAACCTAATATTTAAGTGGAGTTACAAAAGTCGTTCCAATTTAAACTTTTTTTTTTTCCGGAAGGCATTCCTTGTTACAAAGGGTGTTATAATAATGGATGTATGTAAAGGCTATATTCCAACGACTGTATTTCCACGGCATATCTCCCCAAAAGCTAGTCCAAATTTTCTTATATATGTATGTTACATATTGTTTACATTTGATTTATTTCTTCTTGAATTGATTAACCGCACCCACTCAAAATCTCTCTCTGATTTTCAAATATTTTTGTGAACATCATGTTAAGGCAATTGAGGAGATGAATGTATGGTAACAATCTCCTGAGGAGCGTGGAACTTACGCTGGAGTTTGAAAATGGTAATAAAACTTTCGTACAATAGGCCAAATGTCAGCGTGGACATATGGACGGAGACATGATTAGGTGTCCATATCAAAAGTGCAAAAATCAAATGCTTAAAACACCTGATGATGTCAGTTTTGACAAATGTATGTGTGTGTTTATGATGGAATATTATAATTGGACTTCACATGACGAGAAGAGGGTGAAGAAGTACTTTGATGTTGTGACTGCCCCTCTAATTCAGGAAAAGCAAACCCCAGCTACGCAGGAGGGGGGTAACTCTAGTGGGGTGATGAACAACAGATGAATTGGACGCAGAGGATAATTTTTTTATGCAACTGGGTCAGGTTAATTTTTTTCTTTCTGAAAGGGTGTGACTGATGTTGGTACGAGATCTTTTCTTACTGATATCATTCTTTGTTCATAGTACAACAGGTGGCCCATATGATTGTGTCGGGATTGTCAGACTGTTTTTTCTGGTGTAGTGCACGTTGTAATTAGTTTAGTTAAAATTTTAATCTAAGTTAAATACGTTTATTATGAGAGTTATTAATTAGTTAAATTAGTTTAGTTTAAACTTTAATTTGAAAGTTAACTAGTGAAATTAATCTAGTTAAAATTTGTAATTTGAGATATATAAATAAGTTAAATCAGTTTAGTTGAAACCTTTTAAGTCAACAGTTTTGCTTCGACTTTTACCACAACTTTCTACATAAGCGGCCACTTTATAGTTGATCAAATTTTATAACGAATTTTTAGTGGCAAAAGTTTATCGTTATTTCTCCACGGAATATACCACGAAAATTCAAAATTTTTAAGATTTAATCCCAAAGTTTGTGGCAAACATTCCGTGGCAATGAGCCTATTTTTCATAGTGCATTCGGAGGTCCGACATCTCTGAATCAGCTGGCTTCTTCCAAACTGGTTCGGAAAGATGTCGACCACGTGTCGCCCCTACTTTCTCGGGGATAGCTTGGCATCCATGCAGCAGATAGGTGGACTACGTGGGCTTAAAGGGCCCTTCTTTCGGCTGGAAAATTTCACTTCGTCTTTTTGGGCCTCTCTTTGTCTTGGGTCACTTGGGCCTATCATTTTTTAGGGTTTCAATAGCATTATACTAATTCGTAAATTAATTATCATAATTCTTGGTGATAATCATTCAGTAAAAGTTGTCAGCAGTAAGAATCACTAAAAAATGTCTTTTATTAAAAATAATTAATAACACATGTATAATGACAATTTAATGACACTATAACAACAATATTGTTACTATATTTTTGTTATCAGTAAGTCGACATTATATACCGATGTTCAATTAACAGTGTAATATAACATTTATACATAAATTTTATTATTAATAATTATTATAACAAAATTGGAATTGAATTGGTCGAATTATTGCTCAGATTGGGGGATCCAATTGGATAGTTTTCTTGGCAGGTCTGGGGTTTCTCTTGTAACCAACATAACAAACAAATTATGAACCAAAGTTCTAGTAAAGGTGACAAATACAATGTCATTTTGTTGGATCTTGTATGTGTCATTAAGGAAAGGAATTTGTCCAAGCAACAACACCATCATACTCCGACAATATTTTCATTCAGACATTCATCTCTAGTGACAATTTTAATACTATCTTTTGTTGTTGGATGAATCGTCATAAATGTCTAATTTTGAATAATAATTCAAAAAACAACAATATATACTAATATAAAAAAAAGAATTGTCACAAGAAAATAATGGTTTGTGATACCACTATACTAATTTTTTCATTATAAATCTGTGTATAATACTCTTAAGTTGATTTTTTTTTTCTATTTTTAAAAAAATATGATGTATTGATTATATATTTTATTTTTATATATAACATAATTTAAAGAATGAAATATTATTTCTTATATGCATACAGCTGAAACTATATGCACGACGATTGGTATAATTAAAAGACTTAAACAGTTGACCAAGTAAACCCAATCGAACTAACATAATCTCTATATATTGGTGAAGCATTGGAGGATTTCCACACCATTTAATGGAGGGCAAATTGTTGGAGGCCGCTCGCTCAGGAAATGTAGAAGCCCTTTATGATGCAGTTGGCGAAGATGATTCAATCCTTCAGAAACTGCACTCATGCGGGTGCGTTGAGACTCCTTTGCACCGGGCTTCCATGTTTGGGCAGGCGGAGTTTGTGCGAGAATATATAAGGCTGAGCTTAATTTCTGCCCACCAACTCTCTCAACTCAATCGAGACGGTTACAGCCCGCTGCACTTGGCTTCGGCCAATGCCCACTTGGAGATCGTCCAATTTATGCTTGAGTTTGTGAAGCAGAATTTTGCTGTTGTGGAGGTGTGCATGAAGAAAGATAGGGACGGCAGAACTGCACTTCATTCTGCCATGGTCAGTGGTAAAATTGAAGTCATTGACCTGCTGTTTGTCAATTATCCAGACGCTGCAAATGAGGTGACTTTTCATCAAGAGACTGTTCTACATCTTGCGGTGAAACACCACCAGCATGAGGCACTCAAATTCTTGATTGATCAGAAACTTGGATCGTCGGTTGAAGGTTTGCTGAATGTAGGTGATCGGGAAGGCAACACAATTCTACATCTTGCAACAGCCAACAGACAATTTCAGGTATCCCCTAAATCAAGAAGATTTTTTCTCACAAAATCTTATTGCATCTTCTAGCTATATTATTTAGGGTATAACGAATATGTCTTTTATGTTGTACTAGAATCCATTTGGTGGAAGTTGGGAGATGGGGGGCAGAGGGTTAATTTTGTTATATTTTGTATTTATAAATAATTATTTTGTTTTTTTATAATTTATAATTTTACATATATATTTAAAATTCATAAAATCTAGGTCTTTAATCTTCTATAATCTAATGGTTGTAATAAGTTAACTTGATCCTACGACTATATACAAAGAAATTCAACGTTCATTGAAATAAAAATTAACAATATATATAAAGTAGGCATAATGCTCACTTGGGAAAAAAACTTTTACGGTGTTAGCTTCAATTAATCAAGAGGGAGATGTGAGCTAGATTCAAGAAAATAGAGAAGGTTCATTTTGCCTATATTTTAAAGACAAAGAGGATATTTTTTAGCTGAATTTTCAAACACGTGGAACTTTATGCAGTTTGGCCTTTGTTTTACTTAATACAAAATTTTTATACATATAATTTATATATATTAATTGAAATAAAATATTCAATTGTTTTATTTAATTAATTTTTTTTAATTCTAAAAAGAGAAAAAATACCTTTACACATACGTTGGCCTTGGTTTCTCAACTCTATGTAGGAAGCCCGCAATTTATAGCCCAAACCCCCCCACCCCATGCGGACAGGATAAGGTCGAATCCTCCCACATTCGTGCGGGAGTCATCTCCTTACAGCTGGAGTCCAAAGAATTTTAGGAAAAGGATAAAAAAATATCTGTTACGTCCTTCGAGAATCTTAACAAGGTAGAGGATATCCTCTTTTTGTAGGATTTCTCATACAGGAGGTTACTTTAGGGATAAAGTCATCTCTAGCTCATGTCCTCCTACTAACACATGTACTTGCTTTGGAGGCAAAAGCTTATCCTTATCTTCATTTAGGTGAGGTGGCAGGATCCCCCATCTTTCTGGATTCAGTTAGAGGCATCCTCTGCAGGGACACCTATTTTATCTACAAATAGGTAGTTACCTTAACGACAGTATGCTTCCAGCTTGTCTCGTCCTGCTGTCACGTGTCCTAGCTTTGATTGTTGGAATTTATGCATTTTGGCATATCTCCTGGTGACGTAAAGTAGGTAATTCTACATAAATTTGTCATCTAAATTCCTTGTGGATGCCTCCCACCTGACTTTATAAGGGTATCTCTTAGTTTAGGCCTCTTAGAATTGGAGCTCCAATTGGTGGAGGGTGGTCGTCAACCACTAGCTTTTTGAAACTCTACTAAAAGGAGATGTAATTATAAATTGAGTATTTTAAAAAAATTATGAGTTTGATTTCTATATATAATTGATATTTTCGTAGGCGGTTTAAATGTAATTAACTTTATATATATACATATATATTATCAAGAGACATTGATTTGTCATAAGCATTACTTCCAGTACACCATTTATTTGCAATGAAATTCTTTTCCTGACCAATATTTTTGTAAGGAAATTAGGTTTCCTCACATTATTAGAGAATAAGCCTAACGATCTTATTTGTGAGGAGCGACAAATTACTTTTCTCACATTAACATTATATGACGAAACAATAATTTTATGCTGCGAAATTATTCTTTGAAAACGTAATTTAATTATTTATTTTGTAGTAATATTCCCTAAACACGCTTCTCATTTCGAATCCAGTGATTCAAACATAACTAAAATTTTGATCATTTTGCAGACAGTAGAATACTTAGTGAAGCTACAGAATTTGAATGTGAACGCAGAGAATTCAAATGGCCTCAGGCCATTGGACATGTTGTTCGTGGATACATTTAACTCATATGATGCATATATAAAAGAGACAATTACACATGTAGGGGGTTCGCGATCCCAAGTGATACCAACAGACGTCCAGACCGGACTCCAACAAATGGCACCAACAAACGTCCAGACCGGGCTCCAACACTCCCCTGCGGATACTTCATCAAGCTTAAGTAGCCAAGAGGAAGACGATCAAAATACAAAACAAAAATGGTTCACAGAATTGAGAAGTGGCATTATAGTAATGGCATCAGTATTTGCTACTATAACGTTTCAGGTTGCGCTAACTCCTCCTGGAGGGATGTGGCAAGATTGGGGTTCAAATGAAGCCACATCCAACACTACTTCTTCAGCCGACTCCACACATAAGCCCGGAGAAACAATTCTTTATGATTTGGATCGTAAGAAATTCCGCGGGCTCATGTGGTTAAATACACAGTCATTCTTCTCTTCTATTGCTACCATCTTAATGGTATTGCAAGCTTTCAAGGTTGACTCATTTGCATGGACATTGGGGCTAAATTGTGCATACATCACTGTGTTTTTTGTAGTAGTAGAGTATCTTTCAATTGTTGCACTTGTCACATCGAAGAATGTGTTCAACAGTCCAGGGATTTTGATGTCTCTGATTTTCTGGATGATGATCTTGAGCGCTGCCCTCCTTAGCTTCTTTTTAAGAGCCCTTAAACTAATTAAGTGAAAGTATCCTCAAATTTCTCGACATGAGTTGTCTCATCACTGTAATGATATATGTATTCTGATTTTTATTAATTTTCACTAATATTCTATTTTTTGCATTGTCAATTCATAATAAGAAATGGGTGTCAATTGAAAAAATCCTATGTGTTATTTAAAGTAAAGAAAAAAATCCCCATTTGGTTAGAAACATCCTCTACAACCTAGGGGACAAGTGTTGCTGGATGTCTATCTTTATTATTTTTCTTTGTTTTATGTTAATTTGTATGAAAATTCTAATTGCATCTCCTAATTTGCTAATTTATATAATTTAACCCCAAATATTTTATAAAATTTCAATTACCCTTCATATTTTAATTTATAATTTATATATACTTTTCTTGATAATTATCAATTAATCTCTCAATTATATATAAAATTTCATGAACGTTAAAATATGAATATGACAATACTTATTTTTTATATGTTATTCAATATGTTCTTTCACCAATTTATTACTTTATATCTGCATTTAAGTTTTCAGAATAAATGGTTTATTTGTTTATTTTTTAATTATTCCACTGGGTTTTAGATTGTCTTTTTAAAACAAAATTTGGAACGATTTGCACGATACAATGATGTTTTTATTTATTTAAGATAATTATAAATTAGTATTGTGATGAAGTTTGGGATGGATTTTGGAACGAGAGTGTTAAAATGACTTCATTTCAGTCTGTGTTCTAAAACGATGTTGATTTGGAGATCAAAATGGCGTCATCTATTTGCATTTATAGTGATTTTTGTAACAACTTTTGAAATGAAAACTCGTTCGAAAAGAATTACGTTTATAATATAGTTGTCCAACGTACTTAGTTCATACTTTAGGAGACTATTCATATTAGGAAAATTCTTGGAATTTAGACCACATAATTATAATAGAGTTTATAATATAGTTATGATAAATTATAATATTTTATAAGGAAAAATATTATCGTAATATAGTTTTTTTCCTATTGTAAAGAATTTTTTCCTTACTAAAAATAAAATTTCTTGTAGTGAATATCGAATACTAATAATTTTTATCTCTTTTTCAGCCCAAATACTACTCTCGCATGAATGACTGTCAAATTCTCTATCAACAACAGATGAACACACAAGCAAAGCCATTTTCTGAAAAATATGTGTATTCACAAAATCTGTTCACTGAAGGAACGGAGTAGCTGGGTTTAAATAACAGAGAAGAAACAGAGAAAAATATCCTAACAAACTAACAGCAATGCCATGTGAGCAGCTAACTAAAAGACAAAATTGTAAAACAAAATGAGCTAAGTAAAATGGTACAAAAGCGGAAATAAAAAACACGACTACATTAGAGAGAAGAGAAGCAACACATGAATCAGCAATTCTTCTCTGTAGATTGACAATCTTAACATGACGAGATGTTCAGAGCTTCAAAATCTGTCGTGAAACGACAAGGAGCAGGACGAGGAGACCGCTTCAAATTATATGATTTTAAAATGGTACAAAAGCGGAAATAAAAAACACGACTACATTAGAGAGAAGAGAAGCAACACATGAATCAGCAATTCTTCTCTGTAGATTGACAATCTTAACATGACGAGATGTTCAGAGCTTCAAAATCTGTCGTGAAACGACAAGGAGCAGGACGAGGAGACCGCTTCAAATTATATGATTTTATTGTTTAGTTTGTATTTTTGTACAATTTTTTAAATTTATATATATAATCTACTTTTTAATTTAATTATCGTTTGATTTATTGAATAATTAAATTTATTAGTTTTACAACTACACTCCATTCAAATTGATCCGAAGAAATTCGTAGCGATTGCTCCCTCTACTTCTTCGCCTCCCTGTTCCCCTGTGTCCATTTCTCGGTCCATTTACTAAAATAATATTAAAATGGGTATTAGTTGCAAAATTAACGGAAGTCGTTAGTGCTACTAACTCCCCAATATTTTTTCTTATTTTTTTATTTTCTGAAAAATTTGCCTAAGTCGTTATTGCTACTGACGACTTGGGCACACTTAATTTTTTTTTTATTTTGTTAATTTATGTTTGTAGAATATTTAATAATAATATATACTAATAATTGGTAGTTATTATTTTTAAATTTTATATTTTGAATATTTTATTTAATAGGTAACAAAAAATACAAATTCAAATCCAATTGCATGACTTACAGTATCAACAGTAGGAAATCCATCACAACCATTGCTGATTCCCAACCATCAATATAAGATGGTTTGCAATGTGCAATAAACTTCAATGGATCAGGGCTCCCATAATTGTTGAAATCCACTGTAATTCGCAGACGGTCGCAGCAAGACTCCTATATTCAGCCTCTGCTGTGGAGCGGGAGACGGTAGGTTGCTTTTTAGTCTTCCACGAAATCAAGGCCGAACCCAAAAATACACAATAACCTGTGAGCGAACGTCGACTATCAGGGCAGCTAGCCCAATCAACATCGCAATATCCAGTCAAAGAAAAGGAATTATGGGCAGGAAAAAAGAGACCTTTTGTAGAAGTCCCCTTGAGATATTTAACCAAGTGTAGAGCAGCAGCCAGATGTTCCTTGCAAGGACGATGAACAAACTGGCTCAGTTGTTGCACCCCGTAAGAAACATCCAGGCGAGTAAATCCCAGGTATAAGAGCCTTCCAATTAAACGTCGATATGATTCTGGATCCTTCAAAACAGTTCCACAAGAACTTAATTTCAGACCTAAAGGCAGCGGAGTGTGCACAGGATTGGCGTTGTCAAGGCCAGAATCATGGATGATATCTTTGATGTACTTCTGCTGAGTGACTGAAGTACCTTCGGAAGAACGAGCAATTTCTAGACCGAGGAAGTATTTGGCATGCCCCAAATCCTTGATAGTGAAAAGACCATGCAAATAATCCTTTACAGGTTGAATGAGAGCTTCTGCAGAACTGGAGATTAGTACATCATCAACATAAACAAGGAGAAAAATCACCTCAGATTCAATAGACTTCGAAAATAAGCAGTGATCATTATGTGACTGCACAAAGCCGTAAGCAAGCAACTTGGTGGTGAATTCATGGTTCCATTGGCGAGAAGCCTGCTTTAGTCCGTACAACGAACGTTTGAGCTTGCATACTTGGCCTTGAGGTACGGAATAACCATCAGGAGGAAGCATGTAAATATCCTCATTCAAATATCCGTGCAGAAAAGCATTGTTAATATCGATTTGATGTAATGCCCATCCAAAACTAGAAGCAATAGCCAAGAAAAGACGTACGGTGACGGCTTTAGCCACAGGAGAAAAACTTTCAAGATAATCAATACCTTCGATTTGGTTATACCCCTTTGCAACAAGTCGTGCTTTGTACTTATCCACCGAACCATCGGGTTTTAGCTTCACCTTGTATACCCACTTGCATCCTATTGCCCGTTTGTCAGAGGGAAGAGTAGTGACTTCCCAGGTATCATTTTCCTCCAAAGCAGTAATTTCCGCATCCATCGCTTGTTGCCATTCAAGAATGTCCTTGGCTTGTGCATATGTCCTTGGTTCCTGCACTATAGACAAAGCAGCCAAGAAACTCAAATGTGATGATGCAACAGAAAATGAAGGGGTTTGGCAATCTATGTAGGAATGGCAAACAAAATCCTTCAACCAACTTGGTTTATGAGAAGGCCTTGTTGATCTACGAGGTAAGGATGGGGGGAGACAACGAGACTAGGATGTGTATCAGCTGTAGAATTATCAGATGCAGAGGATGGAAAAGAAGTGGACAGGTTTTCAGAAGTAGTAGATGAGATTGCAGTAGATAAAGGTGCAGAGTTGATGGGTTCACAGTCAACATTTATAGGTAAAGGAACAGGGCAATGCTCACTTTCCATTGTACAATTCTTATAGGGAAACACATTTTCATGAAAAATAACATCTCTCGAAATGAGAACAGACCTTTGCTCAATGTCATATAGTTTATATGCCTTTTGACCGTGGACATAACCTATAAACACACACCTAGTAGCTCTAGGTTCAAATTTTGATTTGTGTGGCTGCACATTTGCTGCATAGCATAGGCAGCCGAAAGTTTTAAGAAACTGATATGAAGGACTTGTTTTATACAAGAGTTCATAGGGTGATTTCCAATTGAGAGTTGGGGAAGGCAAACGATTAATGATAAAGGTGGCAGCGAGAATGGACTCTGCCCAGAAATGTTTTGGAAGATGAGATTCAAACATCAAAGCTCTAGCGACTTGGAGTAAGTGTTTGTGCTTTCGTTCTACGACCCCATTCTGTTACGGTGTATAAACACATGATTTGTGGTGTATAATACCATGATTTTTTATTAGCTCTTGACAAGAGGATGCAAGAAATTCTGGACCATTATCAGTCCTTAACTTGTAATCCGAATTAAGTTTGGACTTGCTTGATGAATGATGACAAGAGAGATGTTGTTTGAGATTTGTATCGCATAAGGTATGTCCAAGTGGCTCTAGAATAGTCATCAACAAGTGTGAGAACATAATGACATCCTCCAATGGAGGGTTGTTTGTAGGGACCCCATATATCAACGTGAACTAATTCAAAAAGAATTGAAGATGTGGATGTACTTGAGGGAAATGGTGTTCTAGCTTGCTTAGCAAGTGGACAGACATGACAGATAGGTGGTTCAATGCTTTTATTTAGATTCAAGCTAGAAATATGACTAAGTACATTAGCAGAGGGATGTCCAAGCCTCTTGTGCCACAATTCATATGCATCATGTACATGGGAAAGGAGCAACGATTCAGATACAGAGTTCGAATAAGATGCCTTGTTCATAGGTGAAAAAGAAAGTGTGTCCAGATAGTAAAGTTTTCCTATTTGCTTGCCTATAGCTAAGACTTCCTCAGTCCTCCGGTCCTGCAGCAAGCAAAGATTATTAGAGAAAGAAAAACGAATAGGTAAGGCTTGCAGAGTTGAGAGACAGATAGCAGATTATGTTGAAAACTAGGAATGTGAAGAACATGTTCAAGGATGATATTGTGTGACAGTTTTACAGTTCCTGTATGTGTAGCATCAGTGGTATTTCCATCAGGCAAAGAGATGATAGGAGTAGGGTGAATGGGAGCTAAGGAATCAAGTAATGTAGCATCACCACACATGTGTCTCGTAGCTCCAGTATCTATAATCCATGAACCTGAAACATGCGTCCTTGTCATGTCCCATCTTGCCACAACTCTCACAGGTTAAATGTCTCTTATCAGTAACTTTCTTCTTCCCAAAGGTTTTATAAACATATCTGCGATCATGTTCCACATTTCTCACATACATTGTTGTATTAACCCCTGTGTCCATAGACTCTAAGTGTATCTGTCTCTGCCTTTCGACTCGCATAACCATGGAGTATGCTTTATCTACATGAGGCAAAGGTTCCATCACCAATATTTGACTGCGCACTCCATCAAAGGAGTCATTTAACCCCATAAGAAATTGAATTAAATGACCTGCCTCAGTCTGCACTATGTTTCTATCGTTGCTACCACACATACATAGTCCACAAGTGCATGAAGTAGTAGGTATTAGACAACGTATTTCATCCCATAGTTGTTTCAGTTTAGTGTAATATGTCGCCACACTCATATTTCCTTGTGTCATGGAATTGATTTCTCTCTGTATTTGATACAACAATGGACCGTTAGACTCACCGTATCGTGCTTCGAGCTCCAGCCATAAAGCTCTTGCTGAAGACGTATATAGGTAGGCATTGACTATCTCCTTAGATATAGTGTTTAGTATCCAGGTTAGAACCATGTAATCTGTTGTCCTCCATTGCCGCATCTCCTCAGTACCCTCTCGTGGTTGCACACAGGTTCCATCGATAAAGCTCAACTTGTCTCTGCCGCCTAACGCTATGCGTATCGCTCTGCTCCAGGCTAGCCAGTTGTTCCCATTCAGAGGCGCAGAGATGATAGGCAAAGGAGAGTACTCCAAATGAAGCAGCTTCGCATGGTTCTGTTCACCTCCAGATCTCATGTCTGCTGGTGTTGATTCTGTCGTTCCTCCTCGTAAATCAGCCATCATCTATTTTAGGTTTGTATAATGTTTTTCACCAATAGAGATATACAGAGACCATCAGCACGATGGCTCTGATACCATGTCAAATTCTCTATCAACAACAGATGAACACACAAGCAAAGCCATTTTCTGAAAAATATGTGTATTCACAAAATCTGTTCACTGAAGGAACGGAGTAGCTGGGTTTAAATAACAGAGAAGAAACAGAGAAAAATATCCTAACAAACTAACAGCAATGCCATGTGAGCAGCTAACTAAAAGACAAAATTGTAAAACAAAATGAGCTAAGTAAAATGGTACAAAAGCGGAAATAAAAAACACGACTACATTAGAGAGAAGAGAAGCAACACATGAATCAGCAATTCTTCTCTGTAGATTGACAATCTTAACATGACGAGATGTTCAGAGCTTCAAAATCTGTCGTGAAACGACAAGGAGCAGGACGAGGAGACCGCTTCAAATTATATGATTTTATTGTTTAGTTTGTATTTTTGTACAATTTTTTAAATTTATATATATAATCTACTTTTTAATTTAATTATCGTTTGATTTATTGAATAATTAAATTTATTAGTTTTACAACTACACTCCATTCAAATTGATCCGAAGAAATTCGTAGCGATTGCTCCCTCTACTTCTTCGCCTCCCTGTTCCCCTGTGTCCATTTCTCGGTCCATTTACTAAAATAATATTAAAATGGGTATTAGTTGCAAAATTAACGGAAGTCGTTAGTGCTACTAACTCCCCAATATTTTTTCTTATTTTTTTATTTTCTGAAAAATTTGCCTAAGTCGTTATTGCTACTGACGACTTGGGCACACTTAATTTTTTTTTTATTTTGTTAATTTATGTTTGTAGAATATTTAATAATAATATATACTAATAATTGGTAGTTATTATTTTTAAATTTTATATTTTGAATATTTTATTTAATAGGTAACAAAAAATACAAATTCAAATCCAATTGCATGACTTACAGTATCAACAGTAGGAAATCCATCACAACCATTGCTGATTCCCAACCATCAATATAAGATGGTTTGCAATGTGCAATAAACTTCAATGGATCAGGGCTCCCATAATTGTAGACGTTTTCTTCAAGACAACTAGAAACTAATATAGGATTTGGAAAGAGAAAAGCAATATATATTAATCTGTAATCAAAGAACCAAAAAGATGAATCTTTTGAGTCCTATTCTCATAGTAGCCATTTCAATGACAAACTCCATTTTGGAACTTGCAGTCAGTATAATTTTGTAACTGAGAATTTGTAGGTTTGCAGTCAGTATAATTTTGTAACTGAGAATTTGTAGGTGCTCTGCTACACAATTACATTCAGATAAAGTCTTAGTCATGTGCAAATTGTTGATTTATCAATACATTGGTCATGAAGCACACATACTCTCATGAGTTTCGGTGTACACATCAATTTCATACTCTTCATCATTAGAAGACGAGACTACTACATAAATTAAGCATGCTTCATCAGAAGAGTCAACTCCCAAAAAAAGGAGATTGAATAGTTATTTAAAAGTACCCGTTCAAGATACAATAAGACAATCAACTACGAGAAAAATAATAATGAGGAACTGAATTGAAAATAAATATAAAAATGAACCATAGAAAAAATGGCATCAGAAAAATAAAGGAATATCAAAACATAGAAAAAAAGAAAGCAAAATGGAAAAATCAGAAAAGTAAAAACTAAAATAATGAGAAAATACAAAAGTCAAAATCAAGAACTATCAAGAAAACACAAAAGAAGATTAAGAATAATAAAAATCAAACCTATAAACAAGAAGAAAGAATAAACCAAAACAAAAAATATTGAGAAAATTGAAATACAATATATGGGGAAAAAATAAAAGTTAAACAAAGTATCGATAAAACACAAAGTAAAATAATAAATAATAAAAAAGTCAAGTATCAAAAAGGTATAAAATAAGAAAAAAAGAAATTGCAAATTTGAATCAAAAACTGAAAAAAAGAAGTAATAAGAACACACAAAACATAATAAAAACAAAAAGGTTCTAACTCACAATACACACGTTGATCTGCATATTCACCTCTTTTCCATTTGATATGTTTTCGGTGGAGTTTCCGAGAGTATTCTTCCACCGCATCTTCGATCAATTGTACGACAATTTTCAAATCTCGCTCATTCCGCTCAAAAGAATTGAAATACAAGTGAGAAGTTTAAAAACTATGTACAATCAAAAATCAGAAAAGAATTTCCCCCTCTCGATCGCGAGAAAAAACAACCAATTGAGAATTGAAAAGAAAACCAATCAAAAGAAATTAAAAAAAAAACAAAAGAGAGATGAAATTAAGAACCAAAATAGGATGGGAGCAACCTATTTGTATCGAACAAAAAATTATAGATATAGATACGTTGTTCTTTTGAAAATATATTTATGTTTATATAATTTATAATGTAACGAAAAAAGAGATGAAACTTCAAATATATTTATGTTTATATAATTTATAATGTAACGAAGAAAGAGATGAAACTTCAATAGAAATCACACATAATCTACTGCATCCTACACAATCATAAAAGCATTTATCTATTTCTGCTCAAACTTTTCATAATGAAGTACAGATTAAAATTAATCCTCAGTAACTATGACAAGAATTGTCTTAGTAACATGTAAAAGAGACGATCAAGAAAAAGAATTTGAAAATAGAATTGACAAAATCCACATGTCACAATAACAACTATGCAGTATTTCTTAAATAATTTTTATCATAGTCACGCTTTCTAGAACAATTTAAATCAGTAACATATTTATAACTTTTACAACTATTTCTTCAAAAGTTTTAACATATCTTCACACGTACAGTGATCATTTACTCTCAGTGACTATGAGTAGTTAGTATTGAAATAAATTAAAACATGTACCTTGAAAGGCAATACTAATTACTGCTACCTATATCGAACATAAGACTCCCTATTTCCAATTAAATCAAACTGAAGATGATTTGGCATGATGTTAATTAGCCAAAATTTCTCGCACAAGCAGCAGCAAAACTACACTGCAAAAGTTGAATAATAGACAATGTACAGACTACGTACGTACTATGGGAAGTTTCCAGCAAATTTTGCATCAGCTTTCATATATCCCTTTCCCTCTCACAATCAAGAGCAATAACCCTCATGAAATTTTCCATTCCCTTGCTTTACACACAATATTGCCAATATTGTTCACAAGTATCTAACTTTATAAGTTATCGAGCACAACGATTAGAAGCAGAAACTTCTTCCTATACTCAATTGTTATTTCAAATGATATCCCCTAAATGCAGCATTCGGCCCGCCTATCCATGATCAAGAAAGAAAAACCATTAAAATATGTACTTCAGTGATATTTTTTCAAACTAAGATCTTAGAAAAAGGATGTGGAGTTCTAGCAATGACATACATATATTCTTCAATGAAAGATTTTACGTTCTATTTTTTCCAACTAAGAATGCTTAGGAAGAGGATGTGGCGATCATTAAATAAGAAATAACTACAACCTTAGCTGCAATATAAGATCTCGAATTATTGCTCTTAAGGAAGCACCATCATCATAAAGAACCTGAGAACCACCTCATTAGAAAATCATCTGTAGACAACGGTTTTCTTTCCTTCATGTCAAAATATCCTTCTTTATAGAGATTGACGTCAGACTTGGAAAGTCATGCAGATAAAGAACTTCTTTTGAGATAGGTTTCTTCAACTACTCTACATTAAATTTGCTACAAAACATGAAAATAGGTAACACAAATCCAAGCATAACTTACAGTATTAAGAGTAGGAGATCCTTCACAACCCCATTGCAAACTTTGGTGATGTTGAAGCAATAAGAGAGGATAAGCTTTTGGCAAACAAAAAGACCATTTCCTCTCAAGTCAATGTAGTACAGATATTATTGAAACTTTGTCACTTACCATCACTTTTGGTGTTTCTAAATTAGTACATGGACTTTAATAGGAAACACTAATTGGTGCCCTAGCATTGAACTATATATGTCAGTGAAAGAAAGTTCTAATTTTTCCAACTAAGAATGCTTAGAAGAGGATTTGACAAACATTAAATAAGAAATAACCACAACCTTAGCCGCAATATAAGATCTCAAATTACTGCTACTAAGGAAGCCTCATCATTTTTCTGACTTATCCACCTCATTTGAAAGTCATTTCTAAATAGCCCTTTTCTTTCCTTCATGTCAAAATATCATCCTCTATAGAATGATGTCTGACTTGGAATTCACGCAGATAAAGAAGTTCATTCGGATTAGTTTGCTTCGACTATATATTAAATTTTCCACAAAAAATATGGAAATAGATAACAAAAGATACAAATATAAGTCCCAAAGCATGACTTAGAGTATTAACAGTACAAATATCCTTCACAACCAACTTGCACATTATGGTGATGCTGAAGCAAACAAAAAGACCATTTCCACTCAAGTCAGTATAGTACTAATGACTTTGAAACTTTATCATTTGCCATTGGTTTTACTATTTAAATATACTAGGACATGTACCTTAAATTGGTACTCTAGCATCCACCTACATCAAACATGACTCCTAATCCCAATCAAATCAAAGAAAGAGATACAGGTAATTTTCAGCCAATAACAATTGCTGATCTCCAACCATGGTTTAAGCACCAAAGCAGCTCTGAAGCAAGACGCATGTATGCATTTGATTTCCTGAAGAAATTCCACCTAAAACTAGGACACCTCTAAAATTCTATTCTAAAGCTAGGACATGTACAAAATAAATTGAACAAGACAAAAAAAAATTGATTTGGGAGTATAATATCTAGCAAATTTGCATAAGGCTTTCATCTAACACTTTCCTTTGCCTCTCATAATCAACAGCAATGACCTTAAAAGGAAACACTATTTGGAGCTGTAGCAATGACCTACATATATACTTCAATGAAAGATTTTACGTTCTATTTTTCCCAACTAAAAAAGCTTAAAAAGAGGATGTGACAATCATTGAATAATAATTAACTACAATCTTAGCAGCAATATAAGATCTCAAATTACTGCTCTTAAGGAACCACCATCTTAATAGAACCTGAGAACCACCTAATTAGAAAGTCATCTGTAGAAAACACTTTTCTTTCCTTTATGTCAAAATATCCTCCATTGTAGAGAATGATATCAGACTTGGAAATTCATACAGATAAAGAACTTCTTTCGAGATAGGTTTCTTCAACTACTATACATTAAAAATTTGCTACAAAACATGAAAATAGGTGACAAAAATCCAAGTCCAAAAGCATGACTTACAGTATTAATAATAGGAGATTCATCACAACCATTGCTAATTGCCAACCATCAATATAAGATGGTTTGTAATGTGCAATAAACTTCAATGGATCAGGGTTCCCATAATTGTAGACATTTTCTTCAAGACAACTAGAAACTAATATAAGATTTGGAAAGAAAAAAAGCAAGATATATTAATATTTAATCAAGAACCAAAAAGATGAATCTTTTGAGTCCATAAAGAACTTCTTTCGAGATAGGTTTCTTCAACTACTATACATTAAAAATTTGCTACAAAACATGAAAATAGGTGACAAAAATCCAAGTCCAAAAGCATGACTTACAGTATTAATAATAGGAGATTCATCACAACCATTGCTAATTGCCAACCATCAATATAAGATGGTTTGTAATGTGCAATAAACTTCAATGGATCAGGGTTCCCATAATTGTAGACATTTTCTTCAAGACAACTAGAAACTAATATAAGATTTGGAAAGAAAAAAAGCAAGATATATTAATATTTAATCAAGAACCAAAAAGATGAATCTTTTGAGTCCATAAAGAACTTCTTTCGAGATAGGTTTCTTCAACTACTATACATTAAAAATTTGCTACAAAACATGAAAATAGGTGACAAAAATCCAAGTCCAAAAGCATGACTTACAGTATTAATAATAGGAGATTCATCACAACCATTGCTAATTGCCAACCATCAATATAAGATGGTTTGTAATGTGCAATAAACTTCAATGGATCAGGGTTCCCATAATTGTAGACATTTTCTTCAAGACAACTAGAAACTAATATAAGATTTGGAAAGAAAAAAAGCAAGATATATTAATATTTAATCAAGAACCAAAAAGATGAATCTTTTGAGTCCTATTCTCATACTAACCATTTCAATGACAAACTCCACTTTGGAACTTGCAGTCAGTATAATTTTGTAACTGAGAATTTGTAGATGCTCTCTGCTACACAATTCTAACAAAGAACACACAATTACATTCACATAAAGTCTTAGTCATGCTCAAATTGTTGATTTATCAACACATGGGTCGTGAAGCACACGTACGATAGGCCATTCTCATGAGTTTTGGTGTAACTCTCATGAGTTTCGCAGTGTACACATCAATTTCGTACTCTTCATGATTAGAAGACGAGCCTACTATATAAATTAAGCATGCTTCATGAGAAGAGTCAACTCCCCAAAAAAGGGGATTAATAGTTAATTAAAAGTACCTATTCAAGATATGATAAGACAATCAACTACGAGAAAAATAATATTGAGCAACCGAATTGAAAATAAAATATAAAATATAAAAATAAACCATAGAAAACATGATCAGAAAAATCAAGGAATGTCAAAACATAGGAAAAAAGAAAGCAAAATGGAAAAAAATAGAAAATTAAAAAATAAAAATATGAGAAAATACAAAAGTTAAAATCAAGAACTATCAAGAAAACACAAAAGAAGATTAAAAATAATAAAAATAAAGCATATAAACAAGAAGAAAGAATAAACCAAAACAAAAAACATTCAGAAAATTGAAATATAAAATATGAGGGAGGGGGGAAACAAAAGTTAAAGAAAATATCGATAAAACACAAAATAAATAATAAATAATAAAAAAGTCAAGTATCGAAAAGGTATAAAGTAAAAAAAGCAAGAAATTGCAAATTGAATCAAAAACTAAAAAAATGAAATATCAACAACACACAAAACATAATAAAAACAAGAAGGTTCTATCTCACAATACCACACGTTGATATGTATATTCACCTCTTTTCCATTTGATGTGTTTCTATGGAGTTTTCGAGAGTATTCTTCCACCGCATCTTCGATCAATTGTACGACCATTTCCGAATCTCATTCATTCCTCTCAAAAGAATTAAAAACAAATACAAGTGAGAGGTTGAAAAACTATGAACACAAAAATCAGAAAAGAATTTCCCTCTCTCGATCGCAAGAAAAAACAACCTAACTCAGAATTGAAAAAAAACCAATCAAAGGAAAAACAAAAGAGAAAGATGAATTCAGAACCAAAATAGGATGGGAGTAACCTATTTGTATCGAACAAAAAATTATACAGTTGTGTGTGAACATAAAATAGAAGAAAGTCTTTATAAGTTATCAAGCACAACGATTAGAAGCAGAAACAACTTCATATACTCAATTGTTAATTCAAATGATATCCCCTAAATGCAGCATTCTGCCTGCCTATCCACGATTAAGAAAGAAAAACCATTAAAATATGTATTTCAGTGATATTTTTCCAAACTAAGATCTTAGAAAGAGGATGTGGAGTTCTAGCAATGACCTACATATATTCTTCAATGAAAGACTTTACGTTCTATTTTTCCCAACTAAGAATGCTTAGGAAGAGGATGTGGCGATCATTAAATAAGAAATAACCACAACCTTAGCTGCAATATAGGATCTCAAATTACTACTACTAAGGAAGCCTCATCATTTTTTTGACTTATCCACCTCATTAGAAAGTCATTTCTAAACAGCCCTTTTCTTTCCTTCATGTCAAAATATCATCCTTTGTAGAGAATGATGTCTGACTTGGAATTCAAGCAGATAAAGAAGTTCATTCGAATTAGTTTGTTCCAACTATATATTAAATTTTCTACAAAAATATGGAAATAGATAACAATACAAATCTAAGTCTCAAAGCATGACTTACAATATTAGCAGTACGGAGATCCTTCACAACCATCTTGCACATTATGGTGATGCTGAAGAAAACAAAAATACCATCTCCTCTCAAGTCAGTGTAGTACTGATGACTTTGAAACTTTATCATTTGCCATTAGCATCCACCGACATCAAACATGACTCCTAATTCCGATCAAATCAAAGAAAGAGATACAGATAATTTTCAGCCAATAACAATTGTTGATCTCCAACCATCATTTAAGCACCAACGCAGCTTTGAAACAAGACACATGTATGCATTTGATTTCCTGAAGAAATTCCACCTAAAACTAGGACACCTCTTAAATTCTATTCTAAAGCTAGGACATGTACAAAAAATATTGAACAAGACAAAAAAAACTGATTTGGGTCTAACACTTTCCTTTGCCTTTCATAATCAACAGCAATGACCTTAAAAGGAAACACTATTTGGAGCTCTAGCAATGACCTACATATATACTTCAAGGAAAGATTTTACGTTCTATTTTTTCCAACTAAAAACGCTTAAAAAGAGGATGCGACGATCATTAAATAAGAATTAACTACAATCTTAGCAGCAATATAAGATCTCAAATTACTACTTTTAAGAAAGCACCACCATCTTAATAGAACCTGAGAACCACCTAATTAGAAAGTCATCTGTAGAAAACACTTTTCTTTCCTTCATGTTAAAATATCCTTTTTTGTAGAGAATGATGTCAGACTTGGAAAATCATGTAGATAAAGAACTTCTTTTGAGATAGGTTTCTTGAACTACTATACATTAAATTTGCTACAAAACATGAAAATAGGTGACAAAAGATACAAATCCAAGTCCAAAAGCATGACTTACAGTATTACCAATAGGAGATCCATCACAACCATTCTTGATTCCCAACCGTCAATATAACATGGTTTGCATTGTGCAATAAACTTCAATGGATCAGGGCTCCCATAATTGTAGACATTTTCTTCAAGACAACTAGAAACTAATGTAAGATTTGGAAAGAAAGAAACCAAGATATATTAATATGTAATCAAGAACCAAGATGAATCTTTTGAGTCCTATTCTCATACTAGCCATTTCAATGACAAATCCACTTTGGAACTTGGGAACTTGCAGTCAGTATAATTTTGTAACTAAGAATTTGTAGATGCTCTGCAACACAATTTAACAAAGAACACACAATTACATTCAGATAAAGCCTTATCAACACATGGGTCATGAAGCACACATACAATAGGCGCTCTCATGAGTTTTGGTGTAGCTCTCATTAGTTTGGTGTACATATCAATTTCATACTCTTCCCGATTAGAAGAAGAGACTACTACATAAATTAAGCATGCTTCATGAGAAGAGTTAACTCCCAGAAAAAGGAATTGATTAGTTACCTCAAAGTACCTGTATAAGATACTATAAGAGAATCAACTACGAGAAAAATAATAATGAGTAACCGAACTGAAAACAAAAAAAAATATATATATAAAATATAAAAATGACATCAGAAAAATCAAGGAAGATCAAAACATAGAAAAAAAAGAAAGCAAAATGGAAAAAATCAGAAAATTAAAAAATAAAAATATGGAAAAATATAAAAGTTAAAATCAAGAACTATCAAGAAAACACAAAGAAGATTAAAATAATAAAAATCAAACATATAAACAAGAAGAAAGAATAAACCAAAACAAAAAACATTCAAAAGATTGAAATATAAAATATGGGGAAAGAAATACAAAAGTTCAAGAAAGTATTCGCTAAAACACAAAATAAAATAATATAAATAATAAAAGATTTAGTAACAAAAAGGTATAAAGTAAGAAAAAATAAAAAATTGAATCAAAAACTGAAAAAAGAAGTATCAAGAACACACAAAACATAATAAAAATAAGAATGTAACTCACAATACCACACGCTATCTGCATATTCACCTCTTCTCCTTTTGATGTGTTTCGATGGAGTTTCCGAGAGTATTCTTCCATCATTGCGTCTTCGATCGATCGTACCACTTCCGAATCCCATTCATTCCACTCAAAAGAATTGAAAACAAATACAAGTGAGAAGTTGAAAAACTATGAAAAATCAAAAATCGGAAAAGAATTTCCCTCTCTCGCTAGCGAGGAAAAATGACCTAATTGAGAATTGAAAAGAAAACCAAGCATACGAAAAAACTAAAGAGAGAGATGAAAATGAGAACCAAAATGGGGTGGGAGCAACCTATTTGTATCGAACAAAAAATTGTACCGTTGTGTGTGAACATACTGTTTTGATTTTGGGCTGACAACTGTCTCTCAATCAAAAAATTATACTGTTGTGTGTGAACAGACTGTTTTGATTTTGGCCTGACAACTGTCAATCAATCCTAATCAGATATTAAGGGTATGGGCCTAAATTCAATTTGTAATATCCAAGATAATTAGAATCATTGGGCCGTGAATCACTTATGGCCTGTATTTATGTATATCTAATTTATTTTTCGAATTTTTTTCTTTTGATTAAAATAAAAATTTATTCTTCGTATTATCTTTATAAAAAATAGTAAATTACATTGACACCCTATATGATTGTGTTAGAATATACAAACATCCTCTACTTTTACAAATTTATAGTTACGCCCTTGAGGTTATATTTATAATTATAACTATATCCCTTATTTAATACAAAATTTATACAAACACTCAGTTTGTGTAATTTGATCTAACCTCGGGGAGTATCAATATAATTTATCCTAAAAAATTAAGAGTACATATTATATTTGGCCCCTTAAGTTTTTATTTAAAATCAATTTAGTCCCTCGAGTTCATTTCTTACTTTAGCATCCTTAAATTTTAGTTTTTATCTCAATTTGGTCCCTCTAACCAGTTTTTGGCAAATATCACCAGATTTTGACTTTTTGGAGGATAAAATAGTTAGTTTAAGTTTGATTTTATCATTTTAGACCCTTAAATTTATATAATTATCAAAACAGTTTTTTTTTAGAAAGAAAACTATTTTTTTTATATTTTTATATGGTGAACATGACGTAGTTATATAGTATGAAAAATAAAAATATGAACTTTTGTAAACATAACAGCATATTGCTTCACATAAAATTAAGTAGTCTCTTTTTGTTTACATTTTCAAAAGTGAAAAAAAAAATCAAATTATGAATAGATTTTATAAAAATTATATACTCAGAAAATATAATTAAAAAATTTAAGTCTATTTTTTATTCTTAAGAGTTAAACATAAGTCAATAAAATTAAAATTTAATAATATTTATTAAATATTAATAGCTACAATTTTAAAGAAAAAATTGGTGAAATATACTTTTAACTATACTATTTGGTGGATTTTAAATATATATAAAATTCATTTCAAAAGATTTTTATAAATTTTTTTCTATAAAATGGAGCTATATTAGTTTTCTATAAAATGGTGCTATATATTAATAAAACCTCTAAAAATAAATTATACATATATAAAATCCACCAAATAATCTAGTTCAAAAGTATAATCTACCTTTGTTAAGTTTTAACCTTTTTAGATGTATCTTACATCGTAAAATAAAAAATTACAGATTTAAAATTTTTGTTATATTTTCAGATCAGATAAGTTTTATAAAGCTTATCATAATTTTGGTTTTTTTTAAAACTATTTTTAAAAAAGAGACCTGTTTATTTTTGTAAAGTTTATATGGCTCAAATGACCAATAAGGTAGGCCCAGCTGAGTAAAGGCCCAAACCCACCAGGCTGCCCACTTATTCTACCCGGTAACCCGACCCGGTTCGCCCACTACTTATTGTCTGCAGCCCTAACCCTAATCTGCTATTTTCCCCATTTCTTCTTGCGCCGCTGAAATCTCTCTTCTCTCTCTAAAGTCTATTATCCTCCATGGATACTCCTGCCTCTACCTTCTTCTTCTACCGACGTTTTGGAAGGAAACTTTCCAAAGCCAATCCAATGGCTTTGTTGGAAAGTTTCCTCACCTACCATTCTCTCAATCCGTCTTGAACCTTATATATACTCCGTCTTCTTCCTCGGAGAAAATACACAGCAGTATACTAGCTCTTATTATTCCTCTCATATCATCCATATAAAGTGTTTTTGTGACCCATTGTGAGAGGCGAGGTCTCCGTGATCTGTGGTACGGCTGACAGTGGTGTAACCGTAGGTTTGGCCCCTTTACTCTTGGTGTATAAGTCTCAGTGACAAAGGAATTCGTACCTTGGTGGTTGGGTCTGGCGACAACCTGAGCCGTTTCTCAAAATCAGATTTGTTCTTTCTATTTGATTTGTTCTTTACTTCTGTTCTTTCTTATATTTTTATATATCTTGGTCTGTATTAAGGAGTTTTGTACTCTATTGTTATACCTTGTAATAGTTGATAGGTATTTGGTGAAACGAATCACTGGGGGTTATCCACCCAACAATTTTAAATTAAGTAATATATTATTATTATTACATTCACAAGAGTTCAAAATTTTCATTATTCCCATAAGATAATTACAAGCATAAAAGTTATAAAACAGTTACTTTGTTATTTAAAAAAATGATTAATTTGACAAATTAGTAACTTAAGGAACTTAATCAAACTTATTAACAATTTTACCCCAAAGAGTCAAAATTCGACCACATTTTCGTAGGAAATTGGTCAGAGAAGGACCAAACTAAGATAAAAACTAAACATTTAAGAATGTTAAAGTCAAGAAATAAATTTTAGGGACTAAAATAATTCTAAATGAAAATTTAAGGGACAATATGTAGCATTTATCCAAAAAAATAAATATTAGAAACATATTCTATATCATTTTTAATAATTAGTCATTCAATCAACAACCTTATTCCCTTTTCTTTTTTCTCGAATGATAAGCAATTTATTATATTACTCAAATATTGATTCAATATATCAATAATTTAAATTTGTATTTAATACATCAACAACTCAAAATGACGAATACGTGTAAATGAGACAAAAACATAACAACATACTATAAAATTAAACAACTAATTTCATTTGTTGAACTCGAACTCACAATCTAAAAGTTGTGAGGCTTCAATCTTATTAACCGAGTAAAGCCTCATTGGCAGAGATTGTCCATCAATCTTACTAACCGAATAAGGCTTCAATCTTACTAGCCGAAGAGGCATGTGCAAAGCACGTGCATGTACTCCTTCCATGAATTTAATGAAAACTGATAATGGGACGTAAATTACAATTTTTTTTGACTTGTGGGACTAAATCTGCTGATGAGATGTAAATTGCAATTTTTCCACCATTTGCCATTTGCTTTCAATTATTTCTTAGCTACTCTAATCAACAGATAGAAACATAATGGAGGCCAATTGAATGTGCTTATTGTTAGATGGACGTTAAAATTAAAAGCGTATTTATAATTTTTCAAATAATAGGAAGATATTTATAAATAACAAACTTCAAGAGATGTAATTGTAATTTACCCTTTTTGATGGGCTAAAACCACTAACATCCTATTAAAGTTAAAAATAAGTAGCCTTTTTTAGGGGCTAAACCCAATTAAGTCATTACAACTATTTTCAAAAATATACACACAAAATAATTATTTTTTTAAACTAAAATTTTATTCAGACGAAGAGATATGGAAGAAACATTTTGGTATGAATTAGGCGGATATGTACATGGCTTAAATGTTACCCAACTTTAAAATATTAATAAATTCTATATTTGAAAGCGGGTAAGAAGGAAATGGACCACAGCTAACATGTGAAATTGGGCTTGTTGAACATTAGTCGTGTAAATATTTTTTATATAAGATCACATCCCCATTTTTCATTTTTCATTTTTCATTTGCCATCTGAAGGGAAAAATGCAATTTACGCCTCATAACTTAGATCATTTATAATTTTGGTCTCATTATTTTACGACTCAACAACTTTAGTCGCATAAATCTAAAAATATTGCAACTTACATCCCATTAATCATTTTCGTTAAATTATAAACAGAAAGAGCACGTCTTTTTCCATAATTATGTAGTCAACATTGGTTGTCACTTTCTAGTATATTACTAACAATCTGATTTCACAGGCTTCTTGGCTGAAGCAGCATTCAGCATTCACAAAATTTAAATTGAATTGGTTGAATTATTGCTCAGATTGTGGGATCCATTTCGATAGTTTTCATGGCAGGTCTGGGGTGTTACATAACAAACAAATTATGACCAAAGTTCTAGCAAAGGTGACAAATTTAATGCCTTTTTGTTGGATCTTGTATGTGTCATTAAGGAAAGGAATTTGTGCAAGCAACAAAGCCATCATACTCCGACAATATTTTCATTCAGACATTCATCTCTGCTGACAACTTTATTACTATCTTTTGTTGTTGGATGAATCGTCATAAATGTCTAATTTTGAATAATAATAATTCAAAAAATAACAGTATATATTAATATTAAAAAAAAAAAGAAATCGTCACTAAAAAAACAATGGTTTTATATAATACTCTTTTTCCTTTATTTTTTTAAAATAATATGATGTATTAATTTATATATTTTATTTTTATTGATAACATAATTAAAAGTGTGAAATATTATTTTTTTATATGCATACAGTTGAAAGGTGCACGACGATTAGTACTATTAAAAGAGTTAAACAGTTGACCAAGTAAATACAATCAAACTAAGATAATCTCTATATATTATGAAGAAATCTATCCAGCGTGTAAGCATATTGGAGGATTTCCACAGCCATTAATGGAGGGCAAATTGTTGGAGGCCGCTCGCTCAGGAAATGTAGAAGCCCTTTATGATGCAGTTGGCGAAGATGATTCAATCCTTCAGAAACTGCACTCATGCGGGTGCGTTGAGACTCCTTTGCACCGGGCTTCCATGTTTGGGCAGGCGGAGTTTGTGCGAGAATATATAAGGCTGAGCTTAATTTCTGCCCACCAACTCTCTCAACTCAATCGAGACGGTTACAGCCCGCTGCACTTGGCTTCGGCCAATGCCCACTTGGAGATCGTCCAATTTATGCTTGAGTTTGTGAAGCAGAATTTTGCTGTTGTGGAGGTGTGCATGAAGAAAGATAGGGACGGGAAAACTGCACTTCATTCTGCCATGGTCAGTGGTAAAATTGAAGTCATTGACCTGCTGTTTGTCAATTATCCAGACGCTGCAAATGAGGTGACTTTTCATCAAGAGACTGTTCTACATCTTGCGGTGAAACACCACCAGCATGAGGCACTCAAATTCTTGATTGATCAGAAACTTGGATCGTCGGTTGAAGGTTTGCTGAATGTAGGTGATCGGGAAGGCAACACAATTCTACATCTTGCAACAGCCAACAGACAATTTCAGGTATCCCCTAAATCAAGAAGATTTTTTCTCACAAAATCTTATTGCATCTTCTAGCT
>NC_026150.1:9266691-9378035 GCF_000512975.1 Sesamum indicum
TTGAATGATTACTCTTATGTTTTGAGTACGATATCTCGACATCCGTATATCCAATAAGTTTAGAACTTTACCAAACGTATTTTTATGTAAGTTTGATCATATCTAACGGTCTGATCTGAATTTTGATGGTTCGATTAACCCATGTTGTTCAACAATGTGAGATGATAGTTAGATCAATGTTATACTAACATTTATCAATATATAAGTTTTGCAAATTGTGAATATATATTAATTTCAACTATATCTATGTAATAATTTGATGATTCAATCTCATAATTTAAAATAATAATAATAATAATAATAATACATTAATACTAATACTAATACTAATACTAATACTAATACTAATAATAATAAAATAATAATAATAATAATAATAATAATACAACAAAAGTCAACACCCATCTCTTTCTCTCTCTTTTTCTCGTTTCTTCTTTCTTTTTCTTTCTATCTTTCTCTTTCTAATCTCCATTCTTTCTCCAATCTTTTTTCTTCCCCAAATCCTTAGAACCCTAGCCCCAAATCCATCTCTCCCTCCGCCACCGCCACCGCCACCCGCCACCCACCCCTTCTCCTCGCGTGGTCCAGGCGCTGTCGAGCTGACGAGCTCGAGCTCGAGCTTGGGCTCAATTTCTCGAGCTCGAGCTCGAGTTCGAGCTTGGGAATGCAGTGTCGAGCTCGAGCTCGAGCTCAACCTGGGCGAGCTCGGCGAGCTCGAGCTCGAGCTCGAGCTTGAAGTTGCAGAGTCGAGCTCGAGCTCGAGCTCAACAAAAATGGCCGAGCTCGACTCGTTGCCACCCCTAGGCAGGCGGAGTTTGTGCAAGAATATAGGCAAAATTGCAAAATTGGTCCCATAAGTATGGGGGTGGCAGAATTGGGACCGTAAGTACAGGACTGGCAATTTTAGTCCTGTAAGTATTGATTTTTTGGCACAATTTTAGTCCTGTAAGTATTGATTTTTTGGCAATTTTGGTCCTTCCGACCAAAATTGCCCAAAAACGCGACGGAGAGATTTGGGGCTTAGGGGTCTGATGTCCACGTCCGCAACTTAAACACGTAGGAGCTTGCGTGGCCAATGACGTGGCATTAGGTGGGAAAAAGAGCTCATCTTTCCGCTTTTTTCACCGTATGTAAGAGCTCTCTCTCTCTCTCTCTCATTTTTGATGCTGCAAATGAAGTTGCAGGTGAAGAAAAACAGCAAAAATGTCTTTGGTGTGTCGAGAAGCAAGAAAATAAAATCAAGAAATCGAGTTCCATTTCAGTATCTCTCAGATAAAAATGGGGAAGAAGTACAGTGATTATATTTGAAGGTAGTTACTAACAAACCCAATGACTAGCTGCTAATCAACTAATAAAATCTCACTTCTACAAGAATTGTGTTAGGAGAAACACGATTGCTCCTTACTAATAAAAGTGTTAGTGCAAGTTGTAAAACGACAACTTTCCTCTGTGAAATAGCAACTTTCTTCGACAGAGACTAGACTTCCAGGCTCTGTTCATCACCTTCTTCCTTCAGCTTTCTTCTTCAATCCTGGTGCTTTCATCCCTGTCTTCATGATGTACCATATTTGGATTGAGGAAACAAGTGTAGATTCCAAGGCATTAGGAGTTCACCGGATTGTTTGGTTAGCAGCATTGTTGATCAGGTACGACTTAGGAGTTTAGGGGATAATTTGGCACTAAGCCTTCAGTCTTTTGTGTTATATAGCAGGTACTGAGCAGGTGTTTTCCATGCCATCTTCTAGAATCCCCACTGGTGACTGATGGGGCCAAGTGAAGCGAATCTCAAGTAGTGCCTAGAGAAGGGGCACCGAAACAAAACATGTTGATAGCTCTCCACTAAGTGCTGAACAGAAAGCCCAATCGCTCCTTATCTGCAGTGGACAATCTTTCAAGAACCTCCAACCAAATCAACTGCTGTCTCATTGCTGAGCAAAATAGGAGCATCACCTCATCATCGCTGTCATCTCCAATGGCCTCATTCTTTATCCGCTCTAGATGTGGGTCAACAGCATCATCGACATCCTTCAGGTATGTATGCAAGAATGATAAAGAAGACATTTTTGCTGTTTTTTTCACCTGCAACTTCATTTGCAGCAGCAAAAATGAGAGATAGAGAGAGAGAGATCTTACATACGGTGAAAAAAGCGGGAATAGGAGCTCTTTTTCCCGCCTAAAGCCATGTCATTCGCCACGCAAGCTCCTACGTGTTTAAGTTGCGCACGTGGACGTCGGAACCCTAAGCCCCAAATCTCTCCGCTGCGTTTTTGGGCACTTTTTGGTCGGAAGGACCAAAATTGCCAAAAAATCAATACTTACAGGACTAAAATTGCTAGTCCTGTACTTACGGTCCCAATTCTGCCACCCCCCATACTTACGGGACCAATTTTGCAATTTTGCCGAGAATATATAAGGCTGAGCATAATTTCTGCCCACCAACTCTCTCAACTCAATCGAGACGGTTACAGCCCGCTGCACTTGGCTTCGGCCAATGCCCACTTGGAGATCGTCCAATTTATGCTTGAGTTTGTGAAGCAGAATTTTGCTGTTGTGGAGGTGTGCATGAAGAAAGATAGGGACGGGAAAACTGCACTTCATTCTGCCATGGTCAGTGGTAAAATTGAAGTCATTGACCTGCTCTTTGTCAATTATCCAGACGCTGCAAACGAGGTGACTTTTCATCAAGAGACTGTTCTACATCTTGCAGTGAAACACCACCAGCATGAGGCACTCAAATTCTTGATTGATCAGAAACTTGGATCGTCAGTTGAAGGTTTGCTGAATGTAGGTGATCGGGAAGGCAACACAATTCTACATCTTGCAACAGCCAACAGACAATTTCAGGTTTCCCCTAAATCGAGAAGATTTTTTCTTACAAAATCTTATTGCATCTTCTAGCTGTATTATTTAGTGTACACACGCTTTAGTGTATAATAAATGTCTTTTATCTTGTATTAGAGTCCATTTGGCGGAAGTTGGGAGATGGGGGGTAGAGGGTTAATTTAGTTATATTTTGTATTTTAAAATAATAATTTTGTTTTTTTATAATTTATAATTCTACACATATAATTTTAAAATTTATAAAATCTAGCCCTTTAATCTTTCATAATTTAATGGTTGTAATAAGTTAATTTGATCCCACAGCTATACAGAAATAACTTCAACGTTCATTAAAATAAAAAAGTAATAATATATTTTTTAGCTGAATTTTCAAAACATATGGGATTTTATGCAGTTTGACCTTTGTTTTACTGAATAAAAAATTCTATACATGTAATTTATATATTAATTGAAATAAAATATTCGATAGTTTTATTTTTTTTTTATTTTAAGAAAAGAAAAAGTACCTTATACATAAGTTGGGCCTTGGTTTCTCAACTCTATGTAGGAAGCCCGCAATTTATAGTCCAATCCTCCCCCCCATCCCATGCGGACAGGATAAGGTCGAATCCTTCCATATTCTTGGAGGAGTCCTCTTCTTATAGCTAGAGTCCAATGGTTTTTAGAAAAAAATAAAATAAAATCTTAACAAGGCAGTTAAGAGGATATCCTCCTCTTGTAGAATTTCTCAAACTGGAGGTTATTTTAAGGATAAAGACGTCTCCAGCTCATGTCCTCCTGCTAACATATGGACTCGCTTTGGAGGCAAAAGCTTATCCTTATCTTCATTTAGGTGAGGTGGCAGGATCTCCCATCTTTTGGGATTCAGTTAGAGGCACCCTCTGTATGGAGGTCTATTTTATCCATGAATAGAAAGTTACCTTAACAATAGTATGCTTCCAGCTTGTCTCGTCCTGTTGTCACGTGTCCTAGTTTTGATTATTGGAATTTATACATTCTGGCAGATCTCTTGGTGACGTTAAGTAGGTAATCCTAGATAAATTTGTCATCTAAATTCCTTGTGGACGTGTCCCGCCTGACTTCATAAGGGTATCTCTTAGTTTGGGCCTCTTAGAATTGGAACTCCAATTGGTGGGAGATGGCCATCAACAACTAGCTTTTATATGGGGTTTTGCAGGTTTTTTTCTTTTGGTCTGCTTCGTCTTTTTTGGGCTAATCCATTTTCATGGATATTGCACTTAAATTTTTTATCGATGTCAATATTTTTTCATTTGAAACTCTAACAAAAAGGAGATGTAATTAAAATTAGGTATTTTTTAAAAAAGTTGTGAGTTTGATTTCTATATATATAATTGATATTTTTATAGGCGGTTTAGATGTAATTAACTTTATATATATTTATACATATATATTACCAAGAAATGTTGATTTGTCATAAGCATTACTTTCGGTACACCATTTATCTGCAAGGATATTCTTTTCCTCGCCAATATTTATGTAAGGAAATTAGGTTTCCTCACATTATTAGAGAATAAGCCTAACAATCTTATTCGTGAGGAGCAACAAATTATTTTTCACGCATTAACATTATATGACGAAATAATAATTTTATGCTAGGAAATTATTCTTTCAAAACGTAATTTAATTATTTATTTTGTAGTAATATGCCCTGAACACGCTTCTCATTTGATTCAAACATAACTAAAATTTTGATTATTTTGCAGACAGTAGAATATTTAGTGAAGTTGTAGAATTTGAATGTGAATGCAGAGAATTCAAATGGCCTCAGGCCATTGGACATGTTGTTCGTGGATGCATTTAACTCAAACGATGCATATATAGAAGAGACAATTACACATGTGGGGGGTTCACGATCCCAAATGATACCGACAGACGCACAGATCGGGCTCCAACAAACGTCCAGACTGGGCTCCAACACTCCCCTCCGGATACTTCATCAAGCTTAAGTAGCCAAGAGGAAGACGATCGAAATGCAAAACAAAAATGGTTCACAGAATTGAGAAGTGGCATTATAGTAATGGCATCAGTATTCGCTACCATAACGTTTCAGGTTGCGTTAACTCCTCCTGGAGGGATGTGGCAAGATTGGGGTCCAAATGAAGCCACATCCAACACTACTTCTTCAGCCGGCTCCACACATAAGCCCGGAGAAACAATTCTTTATGATTTGGATCGTAAGAAATTCCGAGATCTGATGTGGTTAAATACACAGTCATTCTTCTCTTCTATTGCTACCATCTTAATGGTATTACAAGCTTTCAAGGTTGACTCCTTTGCATGGACCACGGGGCTATATTGTGCATACATCACTGTGTGTTTTGTAGTTGGAGAATATTTGTCAATTGTTGCGCTTGTCACATCTAAGAATGTGTTCCACAGTAAAGGGATTATGACATCTATGATTTTCTGGATGATCATCTTGATCGCTGCCCTCGTTAGCTTCATTTCAAGAGCCCTTAAACTAATTAAGTGAACGTATCCTCAAATTTCTCGACATGAGCTGTCTCATCTCCAGTAATGATATCTGTATTGTTATTTTCATTAATTTTCACTGATTTTGTATTTGTACTGTCAAATGGGTAACATTCAATTTATTTTGGTGAAACAACGCCAAATTTTTATGAGTTAATTTTATTAGTAAAAAACCCTCTGTTTTATTTAAATTAAAGAAAAAAAATCCCCATTTCGTTAAAAGCATCCTCTACAACCTAGGGGCCAAGTGTTGCTGGATGTCTATCTTTATTATTTTTCTTTGTTTTATGTTAATTTGTATGAAAACTCTAACTGCATGTCCTAATTTGCTAATTTAATAATTTAACCCCAAATATTTTATACAACTTCAATTTAATCCCTTTAAATTTTAATATATTGAATTTCAACCTATAATTTATTTATATTTTTCTTGATAATTGTCAATTAATCTCTCAATTATATATAAAATTTCATGAACGTTATAATATAAATATAACAATACTTATTTTTTATATGTCATTCAATGTGTTCTTTCACGAATTTATTACTTTATATGTGCATTTAAGTTTTCAGAACAAATAGTTATTTTCAATATTGGATATTTTTATATGTTTTTATATGCGCATTTTGAATATTTTCAAAAAAGATGAAAGTATAATTTTTATTTATTTTTGGGTAAAAGATAGATTGAAATTTTCTCTAGGCGGTGTAGATATAATCACCCTAAAATGTTATTTCCCTATCTAAACGGGGAATTTGGTGCTGACCCCTACCCGTTTATTTAGTTTACAAAATTATTTTTCATAAAACATAGTTAAAGATTAAGTTTAGCTTGAGGGTTAGTTGTGAGGAGCTCATGACGAATTATTTTCTATGATAAAATAATGATTTTATGTTAACAATTCCTTGCAAAACGTTGGCTTTGTTTGGTTTCAGTTTGGGGGATTTTTAAGATTGGTGAAAACAAATTCAGTGTTTGCTTGTTTATTTTTACACTTTATCTTAGAAAATTTTTAATTTTTAATTTTTAACTTTCTATATATAATATATTTTAATACATATAATATAAAAGAGAGATTATTTTTTACAATGAACAGTGACTTTTGACTCTAATAAACACAGTATTAAATATACAATACTTATACATACATATATATAGAAGAGACATATTTAACGATAAACAGTAATTTTTATCTCCCAAAACAAATATAAAACATACAACACTTATTTTAAATTATTTTAAATCATCTCTATAAATAAATCCAAACATATTTTCGACTTATGGGACCAAAAATGTTACTTTCCCTCCACTTCTAATCAAATACTTAGCACTTTTAGTCCTATTAAAGATTTCTCATTAATGCTCTACAAAGTTATAAAAAATCTCACTTTTAGTCCATCAATATTTTAAATAATGGTCATGTACTTAGTATACGCCTTTTTCATTGAAATACTAAAAGACTTTGACGAAAGAATACTACCTTAAAAATAGTTGAGGGGCTTAGGGTCTCCAAATACACATACTACCACCCAAACACACGCAAACAACAAATATTACGCTGTCTAGAATTGCATCTTTCAAGAGCTTGTATTATACTATCGGAAGGTCGAAGAATTAACAGTTACATGTTTGGCTTTTTTTATCAAAATACTAATAAAAATTGACAAAATGATTAAAATGATAATTTTTATAAGTTATGAAACCAGTAAGACGAAAAATGCAATTTTTCCAATTCAGGAAAAGCACTTATTGCTCAGCCATTTTATTTCAGACAAGCTTCAGTAAAAAAATATTACAATAACTTTATTTCAAGCATAAATTTCAAACCCACTCGGTTCCAAGATACATTGTAATTGGAACATATATATCAACACAAACCAAAAGGGCTTAACAAACTAAAACTTGATGTGATATTAATTTCAACCAAGTTGGGAAATAAATTATTAACGTCATGACCAAAATAGAGTAGTCTAAATTTCAGAGTCACTGATCAAACCATGAAGAGTTTGAAGGCAGCCAAGGCTCCAAGAATCCACACATAAGATTTCAACGGCGAGACTTCACCGGCAGCGGAAGTGGTGGGCGTCGGGGCAGCGGGCCACGGAGCGGGAATCGGCCCATCGGCCGCGGAGACGGTGATGACAAGTTTCATTCCCTTAGAGCAGTGGTCATTAACGCTGCAAATGTACCACTTCTTTCCTGGGGCGGCGAGTGTGATTTCTTCATTCCCAGTGTTCAAAATGTTGCTTTTGTTTGACGCCACGCATTGCTTGAAATCGTCTCCACTTACTTTGGCAAGGTTGTGAGAATCCTTATTGTACATAAATACTGCAGTATATATAACAAAAACAGATGATCATAAGTTAGATTATTTCAGTTCAAACATAAGTGATCAAGCTCCATTTGAATTTGAGGGAAGACTCCGGAGAACGGATTTCAAATATATTAGACTGATTTAAAACCCATCATTATCATGTATATCAAACATTTTATCCAAAAAAAACGGAGAAACCTGATGTTGTGATTATACCTAAATTTTAAACACCCGTGGACTGCATTCTACTGCTAGTAATATATAGTATACATAAACGAGTACGGGGGTAATGAAGGTAAGACGTACTTAGCTTGTCACCAACACGAAAGTCTTTGCCCTTAGCCCATTCTGTGTAGTTAACACCCAACTTCCAGCCCGCGTCATCTCCGACCATGTAGTCGTAGGCCGAAGTCGGAGGAACAACAATGGCTATTGCAGCTATCACAGCCATCAAGAAAGCTTTGGAGGCCATCACTGTAATTTTGACTCTGGCCAAAGTTTCCTTGATCAACTAATATGCTTGATGTTGCAGGATTGATGCTTAATGCCACTCATACACTACTCTATATATAGTTTCTTGTTATTGACAGATACTTAATGGAAAACACAGCCGGCTAACATAGTTTTATGCTCCTAAAACAAGGCTGAAAATTGTGTATTAGTCTTTAGTTCAGCTTCTGTTTTTCTTCTTCTTTTTTTTCGATGGATTATTTATTTTTGCTTAGCTTTGATCGCACAAAGAACTTATGGAGATTAATGATAGATAAGTGATTATGACGTTTGGGTTCGAATTTTATTTAACGTGCAGGTAAGTTTTAAATTTATTATATGCTTGATTTTATTGTGATTTTGTGCGACACCGTATTTATACAATTTGGTAACTTTTTTGTGGTTAAAATAATTTTGGTGTAATTTTTTTTTTTTTTGGTTAATTACAATGAGTTCTTTAGATGCCTGACATAACTATAATATCTCCTTATTATTTGGAAAATTACCAATACCCTCTTGATTTTAATAGATTCCTCCAACAACTAACCCAATTCATTAATTTTCTTTAGGTTCCTATATATTTTTATGGTAAACTGATCGAAATGCCACTGTGGGCTATAAATTATAATTATACTTAATTTTTTAAAATTTTTCTATAGACTAAGTGGACATTTGCCATGGCTAAAAACTATGGCTCTTAGCCGTGATAAATACTTTTTCATAGTGGAAAAGTTAGTTTTTTATATCGATTTTATTTAATCGTAGTTAACAGTGGTCATTTACCATGGTTTTTAGCCCTAACCACTAATATTGCAGCTAATAGAATTTTTTTTTTCTAGTGTTTATACTTTTTTTCTATGTTATTCACTAACAAAAGGGATAGTTTTTTTTAAAAAAAATAAATTAAAAAAAAAAAAAGAAAGAAAAGCAAAGCTCATTGCAGGCGAAATCATAGTAAAGAACAAGAAGGTGTCCCTTGTATTTTTTTTTTTTAAAAAAATTGTAAAAGAAATAGTAAAGAAACAAGAAGGTATCAATGTATTGTCATAATATGAATTTTGTGGAAAGTTCTTAGGGAAGTGCAGAGAATATATAAACTATAGATTTGGGATGTGCCTCGTAATTTATGAATAGATATAAGATTTTGTTTTATCCAACTATTCAAGAGTTAAATTAAGCCATGACAACAAAGTTCCCTCAGAATAAAGAAAAGAAGAATAGTCCTCATTTAATTTCCTCGTCAATATGTAATTTAACTTTGGCATATTCTGATATTCCTTGAATATATATGACGCCAGCTAATGCCAATTAATTTTTATTTCATTTAGACATCAAAAATAAAATCAAGATTGATACTATTGATATGATCTAGTTATGCCTATCAAGTGCAAAATATTTACATGTAATCCTACAACTTTTATAGGATTTCTGGTTGATCAGCTCGACAATCCTAACTTTCTGTGCTCTAGCTGTTCGAATTCAGCATTTCTAACATTCATATTTCTCACGTCCTAACTTTGTATTCTCAATAATTAATGCTCGAATTAAGTGGAGTGTGTACAAGCCTTACCCCTCGCCATCCAAAGATCTTTATATTTTACGGAATAAATTGTGGCCTTAGTAATATATGAAACCTTTGTGAGGGTACTAACGTACTTTCATATAATTAAAAATGTGCAAATTAAAATGAAAATTTCACTACTTCTGTGTGAGTTTGCTAGCAAATGAAGTGTTTTTGGAACCTAAAAGGATGTAAATGTAATTAAATGTAAAAAGTATAATTTTGTATATTTAAAAGAAATATTAGGTACAATAATTAACCCTATATATAAATACGAACATAACATAATGTAGATTTGGTTGCTTATACCATGAATCTTCAGTGGAGAAAATGCAATTCTAATCTTGTAATTTAAAGAAATTAATTTTTGTAATTCAGTCATGCAGTATTAAAATTTTGGTAAATTTAAAAGATTAAAATTGTCAAAATTTTAAAGCTAGCTATAAGACTAAATTATGAAAATCAATTCTTGCAGGATCAAAAATATCTCTCTTATAAATTATAGGACTAAAATTAACATTTTCTTCCTATCTTAATCTATACTATATAAAAAGAGAAGGCTTTTTTATCTCACAAACGGCAGTTATAACACAGCAATACCAATTTTATTATTATGCCAATAATACCCCTTAATTGATTTTCTTTTTTTGTCTCTTTCTTGCTTTCTTTCCTTCTTTTTTTTTTCTTTTTAGAATATGATGCGTTGTTTATATATAATTTTTACTATATACAATATATTTTAAAATATAAAAATTATTTATTATATACATGTAAGAACCACATATCACGATGACTAATTATACCTAAAGGGGGGGGGGGGGGGGGGGGGGACGTAGAGGGACCACTAAAGTTACTTTGTAATTTTGTAGTAACGTTGTTAGGAAAAATTACATCAGCCCAAAAGATTTTTCCAAATACCATCCGACCAACAACTCAATATCTTAACAATGAGGTCTTAGTCTAGCAATTAAAATTGAAAATATTTAATAAACGAATGTACAAACATACTCTGAATCACACCAAAACCTTAATTTCATTGTTTTTTGAAATTTAATTGTTATTTAAGGTATTGAGGAACATGTTAATCTATTGATCGCTATCTTGACATTCATGTAATGATATATATAATTATCATTTTTATAACTTGGTACATTAATTTAATTTAAAAACTCAAGTATGAGTTTAAAACCAAACCTTAACTAATACTAAAAAACCAACGTTAAACAAACAACAGATCAAGTAGACGACTTACAATCAAAACACCAATAAAAGAATTAACTTAATCAGACAACAGAAATTCAAACCAGCCACTCTCTTTTCAAATGCGTCGTAATGGCATCATATCCTCATCACAAAACAAACTAAAACTTGACCATTATTGGGATCAAATTAGTTATTAACGCTGTGAAGATAAAGTCTTTCTCAGTCACTCCTTCATACTATGATCACTTTCAAGGCAGCCAAAGCTCCAAGAATCCACACATAAGATTTCAACGGGGAGACCGCACCCGCTGCGGAAGTGCCGGGTGTTTGGGCGGAAGTGGGGACGGCGGGCCATACCATCGTGCCGGGTATTCGGGGGGAAGTGGGGGTGGCAGGCCATGGCATCGGGGCGGGAGCTGGTGCCTCCGCCGCGGAGACGGTGATGACAAGTTTCATCCCCTTAGCGCAGTGGTCAGCGATGCTGCAAATGTACCACTTCTTTCCTGGAGTGGAAAGGCTGATCTCGTCGTTCCCACTGGTCAATACATTACTAGCATTTGATGCCACACATTGTTGGAAATCACTTGCGTTTACTTTCGCAACTGTGTGAGCGCCCGGGTTGTATTTGAACACTGCCACCAGATAAAAAGATGACCGTGGGTTAGGTTAATGGTCGATTATTGATATTGACCGGACGCATCCAATGCATGTGAAAAATATGAAAGACAAAACATACTGTAATGTTAGGTAAAATTATATTTATGATCCTATAACTTATTTCATTTATATATTTAGTTTTTTTTTATGAATTTTTAGTTCTAAACATTTTAAATTTGGTCCTTTTTTGATAAATTTAGTCTTGTATTGATGATTTTCATCCTAAAGACTCATAGTTAAAGACCAAAAACGAGATCTATTATAATGTGAAAGGGACCAAAATTGTCAAAACAAGACTAAATTTGCCAAAGTAAGGACCAAATGTAAGATGTTCATAACTAAATTCGTCAAAAAATAACTAAATGTCTAAATGGAGTAAGTTATAGTACCAATAATGCAAACGATATCTAAAGTTACAAAACCAAAAATATAATTTTGCAATAATGTTAATTAAATTTCTATCATTTTAAAATTATATCTATTACAGGTCTAGCTTTTGCAGTCTGACATATATTATATATATTCCCAAATAATTTTTGTATAAATAACCATATAACAATTGCAAATTTATTTTTGGAATGCATACAGATGAGTTTCTTACAGTAAATTAACGTTTGAAAATCAAATAAAAAGCACAAAGTTTTTACATTATCTCAATAAAAACCTTATTAGGATAAAAGTTATTCAAAGGAATAACACCCCTATAATTTTTATTTTCTTTCAAATTAAATTTACTATATTATAACATCAAACCATAAGCATATATATATTAAAAGCTGAAGGAAAAAACGTACCGAGCTTGTCTCCAACACGAAAGTCTTTGCCCTTAGCCCATTCTGTGTAATTAACACCCAACTTCCAGCCCGCGTCATCTCCGACAGTGTAAATATTGTAGGCCGCCGACGCCGGAACAGCAATGGCTAATATTGCGGCGATCAAGAAAGCTTTGGGGCCATCATCCGTTCACTTTCAGAAATGTGGCCGAATTGATTTACTTGGCAGTGTAGGATTTTGATGCTTAATGGCATTCATACACGAGTCTATATATATAGTTTCTTGTTAGTGAGATTAATTTAGTTCAAAAGGCAGCTGGCTAGTTGACATAGTTTTTTGCTCCAAAACCAGCCTAAAAGCTGTGAATTTTACCTTTAGTTGGGCATTTTTGAATGGATTATTCACTTTCATGAGCTTAGTTTTGATAGCAAAAAGAGAATAACCTGTCAATACTTATCGGTTCACTTGGTAAAAATAAACCAATTTTAGTAAACTAATTATGGGTTTGATTTCTTCTGTTTATGTAAGAGTTGTGTGGGTGGGTAACGTATTGAAAAAATTGTAATTTTTAGTTCTGTAACTTAGTAGAGGTGGCATTTTTAGTACTATACGAATTGATTTTTACAATTTAGTTATATAATTCTATAGTTTAGACAATTTAGTCGAAATTTTGCATGTAACTTACACATAATGGAATTAAATTGCCATTATAGTCCTATAAATATATTTGTGCAGGACTAAAAATGTCAACTCCCTTAAGTTACAGGACTAAAAATGTCAACAGTCCAAAATTACTGGACTAAAAGCAATTTGCAAGTCACATGCAATTTTTCAGCCAATTAATAAAAATTGTCAAAATTTTAAAGTTACAAAACTAAATTGCGAAAATCAATTCAGGCAGGAGCAGAAATACCACGCTTATAAATTATAAAATTAAAATTACATTTTTCCTTAATATATATAATAAATACAGTACTCTTATAAGTGATTTAAGGTCTCAGGTGCATCATCTCACGTCCACAGTGGCAATCGGAGTCAAATGCTTAGATCTCATTGTGTAGAATCGAATGTCTCATTTCACATGTCACCAACTTGTACGCGATTATTGAATTAGAGCATTCTTTCCAGCATTAAATATAATATTGTCAATATACTTATTAATTACTTATAGACATTCTAATATTATAACTAGGATACCATACATACTTGACATATATATATATATATATATTAAAATAGCTCAATATAAATATTACCGGAACATAATCAGAATTTGGTGAAAAAAATATAATTTTAGTTTTGTAACTTATGAGGGTGGTATTTTTGGTCCTACACGAATTGATTTTTATAATTTAGTCTTGTAACTTTAAAAAATTGACAATTCTCATTCTTTTTCGATCAATTTGGCTGAAAATTACATGTGACTCGCACATGATCCAATTAAATGCAATTTTAGTCCTATAATTTAGGTGGCTTTGGTATTTTTAATCTTATAACTTAGGAGAGTGGGTCTTTTTTATCCTACCTAAGTTTATTTGCAGGACTAAAATTGCAACTTTCAGCCAAATTGGCTGAAAAGTTATTAAAATTGTCAAAATTATAAAATTATACGACTAAATCACGAAAATCAATTCATACAGAAATATAAATGCCACCCACTAATTTACGTGAGCCCCACTTATAATATATTTAAGATACTAAAAATAATTGGGTATTTTTTTTATAAAAACTTGTAAGATTTTAAAATAAAATGTTTTCCATCTTATCATATCTTTTAGAAAAAAAAATATTTTTTTAATTTTTTTAATAACATCTTTTTAGCTCTATGTAGTTAATAATTCATAAAACAAATACAACCTCATTAATTTGTTCTATTCAAATTCTACCTTACTTTTTTAACAACAAAAGATTCTCCCTCTCTCTATATATACATAACTATACATAATTCACACTTGTTTTATCAGCAAAAGGATTTCTCTCTCCTCTATGTAACTATACATAATTCACCACGTACATAATTAATAATTAATTTTCAATTATTGTAAATATGTCAAAATAAAAATGTTATTAATGTTATATTTACTGAAAAAAGGATTATAGTTTGAAGACATTATACATTAGATGACCAAAAAAGTTGTCATTGCAATTAATGAGATATATATATATATATATATCAATGATATATTTATATTAATATTCGACTAGTATGAATTGTTAATATTATTTTATGCTAGTTTGGGTTATAATTCATCAATTTTTTACTTTTATTAAAAAGTATCTATTAAATTTCTATTAGAGATAAATTAATGTGTACTATTTATGAAAGTATTTTAAAAATAAATAAATAGAAGTTATGTCAATAATTAAATAGCTACTTATTTGATTATAATGCATGGTATCTTGTCCTCTTTTTCTCATTTTATCAATAAAAAGACTTTATTATGCCAAAAATACTAACATTGTTATAAGATGTGAAAATATCTTATAGATTTTAACATCTCACTACAAGAAAATGACTCAATAGCTACGGAAAAGAAAAATCAGCATCGAGCAAATTAATAAAAAAAGATTCTTTTTCCTTGTTGATTGAGCACTTAGCAAGAAAAATTCTTTGTTTTTTTTTTTCCTAAATTCATTGCTACGCTACATTATTTACTTACTAATGAATTTTGTAACGGAATATTTAAACAATCCGTTGTTAAATTCAGTAGCAAGAATGTCTTTTTGTTAATAAGCTCGACACTGGTTTCAACATCAAATTTTTCCATAGTTATTACTTTATCCAAACGCGTTAGTAGTTTATATTTAAAATAAGATCTAACATTTTATAAGCGTTTTTTATACTGTGTTAGAGAAAAATTTAATCAAATAATCATGCAATGATGTATTATGTATTTTATAACAACTTGGTATTTCACTTTGCTTTAAGAACTTAAGTATGGGTTTAAAACCAAAACCTTAATTAATACTAAAACAACAACGTTACACAAGCAACACATCAAGTAGACAACTTACGATGAAGACACCAAATATTACAAAAGAATTAACTCAAAAAACAAACATAAAACACAAACACAAACCCCACTCTCGTTTCGAGTACATTGTTATGGCAACATATCCTCACAAAACAAATTAAAAGCCTTCACAAACTAAAACTTGACCATTATTGGGATCAAATGAGTTATTAACGTTGTGAAGATAAAGTCTTTCTCAGTCACTCCCTCATACCATGATCACTTTCAAGGCAGCCAAAGCTCCAAGAATCCACACAAAAGATTTCAACGGGGAGACCTCACCGGCGGCAGAAGTGTTGGGTGTCGGGGCAGGAGTGACAACGGGTGTTGGGGCGGGTGTTGGGGTGGCAAGCCATGGCAGCGGGGCAGGAGCCGGTGCGCCCGGTACTGCTGAGACGGTGATGACAAGTTTCATCCCCTTAGCGCAGTGGTCAGCGATGCTGCAAATGTACCACTTCTTTCCTGGGGCGGAAAGGGTGATTTCGTCGTTCCCGCTAGTCAATAGATTGCTTGCATTTGATGCCACGCATTGCTGGAAATCACTTCCGTTTACTTTCGCAACGTTGTGAGCGGTGTTGTCATATTTGAACACTGCAATCAGAAAAAGAGATGATCGTGAGTTAGGTTTAGAGTCATTGATGTTAACATATCTAGCTAGCTAGCAGTAGTTGTTTTTTCAGGAGTGAAGGGTAAACTAAACCCCTTGCTCCAAAAGTTCTAATTCAGAAGGGGTTTAGTCAGACCAGTATCAATTATATGATCGTACGATACGCTTATATATCAATCACACAGCGTATATATTATATTTGTTGTGCCATTAATTTGATTCGACCGAATCTAATTAGGAGGTGAATGTTGGCTTAAAAAAATGTACCGAGCTTGTCTCCCACACGAAAGTCTTTGCCCTCTACCCATTGAGTATAATTAACACCCAACGTCCAGCCCGCGTCATCTCCGACAATGTAATTGTAGGCCGCCGACGCCGGAGCAGCAATGGCTAATATTGTAGCGATCACAGCGATCAAGAAAGCTCTGGGGGCCATCGATGATCGATCACTTTCAGAAACGTTTGATTTTCTTGGTGGTGGAGGATTGATGCTTAATGGCATTCATACACAGTCTATATATAGTTTCTTGTTAGTGAGATTAATTTGGTTCAAAAAGCAGCTGGCTAATTAACATAGTTTTTGGCTCCAAAACAAGGCTAAAAGCTGTGAATTTGCTGTTAGTTGGGCCTTTTTTAAAACAATTGATGGAATTTTCACTTTGAGCTTAGCTTTGATGGCACAAACAGGCGAACCTGTCGATAGTTAGTTAAATTGGTAAAAACGGATCACTTCCTGTCAATAAATTTTATTTTCTCAATTGATGTAAGAATTATATTGATAAATAATACTTCAATATATTATTGGTCTAGTAACTTAGATCATTTGACGATTTTACATCCTTTTAATTCTTATAATTTCAATTCTTTTTTCCATCGAAGCTTTGTCATCGGAAAATGCATATACATCTCACATGATCTTTAATTTTATCAGCATTGTTGTCCTTTAACTTTTCAGTGTAGCATTGTAATCCGACATCTTTTAAATTTTCAAAATTGTAATCTTTTTTCGTTTTTTTCCGGAGCTCACTCTTTTTGCCTGTGGAGATCAATTTTGGCCAAAACAAAATGACTAAAATCGTAAAATTTAATAAGATGTAAAACTAAAATACTATCCTAAAAAATTAAGCAACGATCGAAAACGCCAAATAACTTAAATTACAAAACTAAAAATACATCTATCCCTATAAATGATGTATAATACACCTGTGATTTTGGAGGTATGCACTGACCCTAACATTTTTCTTCATACAAAAATAAAAGAAAGAAAGAAAACAAACAGACCAACCTCAATTGTGCTAACCTCTATATATATAGGAATTAACGACCAGTCCGTGATTATGGCATTTGAGATTGAGTTCAATTAAATATGGAGACATTTTTTAAATATATTAACTATTCTTCCCCTCTAAATTAACGTGATATATATCATATTATTGGCTAAAATATACTTTACCCTCTAAATTATTCGTCATGAATCATTTACCTTCTTAAACTAATAAATGTAATATACTTACCCCCTTAGTTGAACAAAAATACCCTCATGTCTTGGACAATTATATTATTTTCAATATATTTTAGTATTTTACACATTAATTCATAATCAAATAATTTTTTAATAAGTGAAGAATTTACATTAAGAATGAAATATAAGTTAATATATATATATAGTAGATGCACAATAAATATAATAAAATCAATGACTCATACATGCTTCTTAAAAAAAATTGAAAAATATATATGCTTAACCAAAAGTTGAACATTTAAAAAACAATAAATAAATATATTTTATCATATTTTTAAAAGAAAACATGTTAGATTTGATTATATGCATAGTTCAGGAGTTGGGAGAGTATACTTAAATATATACAAAGTAAGGTGGTTTGTCGGCAAGAACACCTAATATCTATGATTTTCTTCATGTATTCGAGTCGCTTGAAGGATAGTTGGGGAAATCGATTCTCTTTATATTAAGAAAAAAAAAGTGTATTTAAATACGAGTTAAAGGGTTAATTGGGCCATGAAAATTCCTCATTTCTTTGTGAAGATCAAATTAACTTTGGCATATTTCACATGCATTTCTGATATTTCTTGAATATATGGCGCCAGCTAATATATAGACATTTAATATTAATAAATTTTATTTTTTAAATATTAAGAATAAAAGCCAAACTGTAACTATGGTATGATGTGTATATCTCTGAGTCCGCATAATTTCTAAACTATGTAATAAAATAAAATTTTGTAATACTAGAAAATTTGTTTCATAATTAATGAATTAATATAATTACAATAATTATAGTTTTTATCTTGTTTAATAGAGTTAGCCTAATGATAACTGAGGTCCCACGATCAAATTTACAATTATGGGTTTAAGATTTATCAAAAGTGTATATATTTGTCTTACTTTATTTGAATTTATTGTAGTTTCTTTAATTATATTGATATATTAATTTAATATTGATGTATTGATTGAACCAATATACTGAACTTAAAAACTTATTAAAGAAAAAATAAATAAATATTTTATTATATTCAAAAATTCCACTTCACAATAATATTCAACTAAGTTCACTCGTCAATAACACCATCCCTCAACCCAAAACACTCAAAGAAAAATCAAACTTTCCAAATTCATCATCACACATCAAATCACCACTTTACTTTTCAAAATCAAACCCATACGCCGGGCCAAAAGGGATAAGTAGAAGTGTGTGGGTGGGTGCACAATGACGTCCAAAAATTTGCAGTTTACATCTAATACTATCGAGTCACATCAAACACCTCTAATTCGCCTCGATACTTAAAGGTATTATTGGCATAATAATAAAATTAGTATTGTAGCGTCGTAATCGTTGTTTGTGAAATAAAAAATGTCTTTTTTTTATATAGTATAAATAAAAACATTAATTATATAATTACATCAATATTTTAATAAATTGAACAGTAAATTTAATTACTATACTAGTATAATAAAAAAATAATTAAATGAATTACAATAACTTTGCATAAAGTGATGTAAATACCTGCATATTAATTAGTAGAAACTCAATCAATAATATTAATTAGTAAAAAATCAATCAATAATTTTGAATTTATTTATATAATTTTTCACACTTTAGAATATATTACAAATAAGAATAAAATACATAAACCAACACATTACATTCCATCTATAAAAATAAAAAAAAATTCAGAAATATTATTAACACAATAAAAAAATAGATGTTGCGGTGTCACAAAACTATCGTTTTTGAGTGAAAAAGATGTTTTCTTTTTAGTATTAGTATAAATTATACATAAACAAAATAAATATGATATAATATCTCCAAAAACACACAAAGAGAACTATTTAATTTGTTTAAAAAGTAATTATTTTAACAACTTAAATTTAATTACTCCACCATAATCTAACTTATTTTGTATGGGTTTAAAATCTACACCTTAGTACTGAAACAAAACGTTTTACTGCAACACAAACTACATTCAAAATAATAATAATAATAATAATAATAATAAATTGTTCTCCGTATTGAAATGTTTGTATCTTAAAACTCATAACAAATTAATATATATTACGGTTAAATAAATTATTACAAAAATTTAGATTTTGACCATAATTTATCAAACAATCGTCATGATTTTAGCCATTGTCAAAATATTTATCATAATTTTTACCTGTGATTGATCTATGGAGTCGTCTCCTTAAACGACCATCAATATGCGCTTGCGCAATAATGATTAATTCATATTTTTTTTAAAAAAAATTACTTTTGACTATAGTAATTAATTAACAAGAACAAAAATCATATTTATTTTAATCGTGCAATTACTTAAATGAATTACAATAAAATCCCCAATAATATTACCAAAGAATTAGATCAACCAGACAGCACAAATACATAACATAAATGAAAGCAGATTCATCAGCTTTTAAGCCATGACCATTTTAGACAGGGCCATAGCTGCAAGCATCCACACAGTATATTTCAAAGGGGAGATGGAGAAGGAGAAGGAGATTCCACTAGCTGCCGAAGTTCCCGGCGGTGGCGGAGCGGAAGATCCCGGCAAGGGGGAGGGAGCCGGTGCTTCCGCCTCAGAAACAGTGATGACAAGCTTCATCCCTTTTGAGCAGTGGTCAGCAATGTTGCAAATGTACCACTTCTTCCCCGGGGTGGCAAGGGTAATCATGTCATTTCCACTTGTCAAAGGCTTGGCCGAAGCATTTGACGACGCACATTTTTGGAAATCAGCTCCATCCACCTTCAACACGTTGTGGGTTCCAGACGTGTACATAAACACTGCAACCACACACCTCGTTAAGTTATAAACTAATGAGTTGATTGCCGACATTCTTGACCTACGATCTATTTACATAAATTATTTTATTTTTTAAAAATTATACATATGTTTACGGAAAACGTCAACATTATTTAACAAACTATCCCTATAGTTTGGATTATTACACATACACCACTTAAAAAAAATTAACATTATTATAAAAAAACCACCCCTGGCTTCTATAATTACTACAGGACAAGTAGGATTTGTGTAAATAAATCATAGATTAAGGATGTAAATATAATTATTTCTAACCTGAATTCCACAAACAAGGGTTGTGTATCTTACATTTTTTTCATTAATTAACAATATGTGATCATTAGAAGAAATATAATTTTTTTGCCATAATTAATTAGGACATATTTAGAATACAAAAATCATTGTAGACACTAATTTATCATGGTACACAGTAGTTATTAGTCCATGTTTCTACAGGCAAGACATTAAAAACCATACCTTATATTTTTGTCCACAGCTAAACAGTTGTCAAAAATATAAATTTCCATATTGATTTTTTATGACTAAGGTAGAATATATTATTTACCATGATTTATAAGTAGTAGTTATAATTTGTACTTTTGCGGTGAATACTATCTTAATTAGGCTTAAATTTATTTTTGGTTCCGTAACTCAAATCATTTGTCATTTTCGTACTTTAGCTTTCTATGATAATGAAGTATATGTTGGTAATACATATTTATTTACAACGGCAAAAAAGTAATTTATATATAAGTCATATAATAAATACATACAACCTACCACACTACATAATTTCACTACTATAAATACCCAAAATAATATTTTTTTGCACCAAGTTACTATTTATTAAAGCGACCACTCAATACACTCTCTCCCAGAAGTTCGCTCTCTATACTCAATTTTACCTGATGAATCATTGTATCGAGGATAAAATTCGTGTTTCATCCTTTCATTAAAATCATAACCACATCAGATAGTACTTTGGTCTTGCATCATTCAATTTTTTCGATTCTAGTCATTTTTCTGCCCGAGGCCTTTTCGCCAGAAAAATGCATATATGCATTTCACTTGACCTTCTAAAATTGGAATTGTTGTTCCTATCGGCTCATTTTTTTCCTATAACTTTTTAGGATAGTGCTTTTGTCTACGTCTTTTTTATATTTGCTATTTTAGTTTTTTTTTTTTTTCTAAGTTCACCCTTTTAGCTGGTGGATCAAGGTGAACTCCGGTGAAAAAGACGACTTAAATTACGAACACTAAAAAGTACAGAACCAAAATACTAATTTAGAAAATTTAAAGGACGAAAACAATCAAATAATCTAAGTTGCGGATCAAAAATACATTTATTCCTAAAAGAATATAAAAATGAAAAAAAAAAAAAAAGATTAAAAACACGTACCAAGTGTGTCACCAACACGAAAGGTTTTGCCCTCAGTCCATGCAGTGTAATTAACACCTAATTTCCAACCTGCGTTATCCCCGACAACATAATTCGTAGCAAAAGCGTCGCGAATTTTGCCCGTTGCCCATTCTGTGTAATTGTCGCCTGATTTCCATCCGTCGCTATCTCCTCCAACCTTGTAACTGTAGGCCAAAGTCGGAGCCAAAATCATTGCAACAATCAAGAAAGCTTTGGAGGCCATTAATTTGTGATGTTTGGCAAAGTTTTCTTAATTGATCAACTAATTATTTTGTTGTAAGAATTCAGGTGCATGCATTAGTGTATATATATAGTATCTTGAAAGCGATCATTGGAGACAACAGCCGGCTAGGAGCGGCAACGTAATTTCTCCTACCTATGTAAAATGGCAGCATTAGCCTATCTAGTAATAAGATGAGGCCAAAAGTTGTAAATTTTAGGGTTTGTGTAATCACCGGAAGAGATGTGTTTTTTGTTATGGTTAATTATTGATGCGACTTACGATTCGATCGATGCCCTATTATACGTGATATTGTTTATTGGGACTTTGTATGAGAATCATGATTTTATCTTTAAAAAACACTTCGTTGTAGAACTGACTAGTTAGGCTAGAACCTCCTCCCTTGCGGGCGTCTTTCCAAAAAAAGAAAAATGCGAAACTCATACAAAATTAGAACGAACAATGGCTCGCGTAATGGGGCAGTGTAAATGTCACAAGTGGCATCAATTATCATGATAAAAAATAAAAATATTTTAGTAAATACTAATTACCATAGTTGTATAACTGTTATTAGTCATTGTCATTACAAATATGATCAAAATGTTATTAGTCAATATTGATTAATTATGATAAAAATTTAAATTTTTACTTTGATTGTGTTTGACTCATGTGGTAAGTAGTATTAATTTATGTGGCTTTTAAGCAGCAATTATTTATGATGAAGAGATTTTTTTTTTTTTGCTTTTCTGGTATGGAATGTGATAGTTTGGGATTTTTTGAACTTGCCAAACCTATTTATCCAAATTAACTGGTTTTTGATCGATTCGAATTTATTATACAAGGAGTAAGATTATTGACGAAGCTGAGGTTTCATGATTCTAAACTTATGAATTTGAACTCCATAACATGTGAAATGTTTTTACTTTACTAATAGATATTGTTCTTTAATAATAATTATATACTAACTATCAATATCAAATAATTAAATCTAATCAGTACCTACTAATGAAGTAGAATAATACCTATTATTAAAGTAGAATAACATCCCACGTACTGATGGGGTTCGAATTCATGACCTTAAAGTTAAGGGAGCTCATGGTCATTAATTGAGTTAGATCTCTTTAACAGTGGCACGTCAATTTTGTTTTTCCCCAAAATAGGGCAAAAATAATTAAAGAAAAAAGTATCATAATTTGTTCATGCTCGATCGAATTGTCTAGAATTCAACATTTTATTTCATACAACACCAACTCAAACAATCTTGTATTAATTTATTTATGGTCGTGAATTAATATATAATACTATCTCGCATTGATGGAGACGAACGGCTTGAGTTATATATAAATCTTACGTACAGTACTTCCCTCTCTAATGAGATGTATTTTCAAAGAAGAAATACTAAAATTTCAATCAAAGTGGACAATATTCTGGAGACTCAAAATCTCGTGCTAAAGAGCACGGATGTTCGAGTCCTCTTCAAGGCATAATATTGAGAATGCTCATTGAATGAGCAATTCAATAAGAGAGCTTGGATCGAATCAGTATATTGATACCGATTCAGTCCGAGCTCTTGGAATTGGAATAAGTTCGGCAGCGGATCACGATACAGAAAAATATCCAAGTCTAGTAACACATCAATTTCTTGTGGTTAATTATATCTTATTTATGTCTTTTACTATTTTTTTTTCTTTTTTCACTTATTAGGGATGTTTTATTTGCTTTCTTGAGCACACCTAGATCTTAACACCCGTGTGCCGGCGCCGGCGCCGGCGCCGGAGCCCATGTGTGGACCGGAGGATTTGAGGCTCCGGGCATGAAGAAAACATTGATAACGAGCTTCATGCCCCTGGAACAATGATCAGCAACGCCGCAGATATAGCACTTCCTCCCGGGGGTGGCGAGGGTAATCACGTCATTTCTACAGGTAAGGGCATTGCTTGCATTTGAGGCCACACATTGCTGGAACTCGCTGCCATTCACTTTGACAACGTTGTGAACTCCCGGGGTATACTTAAATGCTGCAACGCAAACCAAAAATATGAGATTATTCTAATTAAGGGATAATTATATCAGATTTGCGATCTATTTACATAAATTATTATTATATTTTTAAAAAGTTATATATATTCTTATCAAAAATATTGATATTATTTACACAAATCATCCCTAATATTTTGTATAATTATATATACTCTCAAAAAACATCAACATTATTACAATAACTATTCTTGATTTTTTGCTACTATGATAGAAAAATTAAAAATAATTTATATAAATCGACCATAAATTAAGGGTATGAATGTAATTATTTTGCTAATTAATTATTCTCAATAAGAAGTAGGGATGGCCTGCATAAATTATTAATTTTCTACCTACATAACAAATTTACTATAAAATGTTTTTGAACTTGAAATTAATAATCTTATATTTTATTTTAAATTGAAGTTCTCAAAGCCATATTTAGATCAAATGAAATTATAAATTTTAGAGACTAATTTTATAATTAAATGAGCAAAATGAAAGAACTTTGTTAAAAAATTAAAAAATAATAAGAAACTCTGTACTTCTTCAAAATTAGCTTATTATAATAAATTCTTACTGGTCGGCCCCTGGTGAAGAGGGCGACGGCATCACCTCATTATCTAAGCCACCATCGTCACCCAAAAGAAAGGAGAGAGAGAGAGAGAGAGAGTAGAATGGAGGGGTCAACCACTTTATTGGACAGACACCCAGAAATAAGTAATGTTTTTCAGAAAATTTTGTTTCAAAATTTAGTCATAATAAATCAATCAAATTGCAAGTTTTATATTATGTTTTATATGATTGATCATTTTTTTTTTAAATGTACATTATTTATATAATAAATATAATATACTCACTATAATATTAGCTCGAATATCTTACAAATGTTAATCCTAAAAGACAAGACCGAAACGTCTTCTAAAGTTTGGATACATTTGACACCATCTCCCCTTTATGGTTTTCGTTTTATGTTTTGATGGGTCATGTGGCATGTTTAATGATCTTGTAAATATTATATATATTGAGTAGTTAAAAGATTAATACATATCCCATTTCTTAAAGTAATGGGTATATGTAGTACCATAGTACATATACTATGGTAAATCATGCCAAATTGCACGCAGAACAACAATTATTTCTCCAAAAAGTATGGCCTAGCCATCACATGTTACAAGCAAACAAGAAGTGAATAACATAGTGTATATATCAATCATTTCAACATTTCCAATTACAGCAACAACAATGTGACTATAGACAATTGAAAGAACAAGAAAACATTACCAAAAACAAAAGAATTAATTTCAAAAGATTACAAGACAACTGATGTAGGAATGCAATAAGAAATCAATCAACGAAAAGGAAGAGATCATGCAAAAAACTACAAGCTATATCACTCCACTACTACGCGGAAATCAGCATAAACATGGCCAATGCTACAAGTATCCATACACAAGATCTCACAGGGGAGTTCTGATGATTGGCTGCTGCTGACGTTCCAATGCTCGGGGCCGGGGCCATGGCAGGAGCTTCTGCTGAAGCGACGGTGATTACAAGCTTCATTCCAGAGGCGCAATGACCCCCAATGCCACAGATGTACCACTTCCTTCCAGGGGTTGCTAGCGTAATCACGTCATTTCCGGTAGTGAGAGCCTCAAGTGGTGAGGGGACCATACATTGTTGGAAGGCAGTTCCATTTACTCTGTGAACGTTGTGTGCCCCCTGGCCGTACTTGAATACTGCAACAAGAAAAACAGTCTTTAAGTATGAGTGATATGCAAAAGGCGAAGCTAGCAAAAGTTTAGTATGGTCGATCTAAAATGGAATATATGGTGGCGACGTACTGAGTCTGTCTCCGACGAAGAAGTCTTTCCCCTCAGCCCATGCAGTGTAATTAACACCCAGTTTCCAACCGGCGTTGTCACCTACAACATAATCAGTTGCTAAAGCTGGAACAGTGACTGTTGCAACGATGATGGCAATCAAGAAACCTTTTGTGGCCATTGTTTTTGGATTTGGGTGTGGGGAAAAGCCCTGTTTGTAATTGCTTGTTGCCTGCTTGTTGACGTATAGTGTATTTATAGGGCAATAATAAGACACGAAACGAGCTAGCCGGCTAAAAACGGCAGAAACTATACTCTTGACTTGGTAAAAGAAACTAGGGTAAAGGTAAGTCATGCCTATATTTCAGCCAAATGGTCTTCAACAATCATTCTGAGTCGTAGAGATTTAGAAAATTAGCTGATTTTCAGAAGCTTTATCTGGTTCAAGGATTTCATTGAAAACAGTGAATGTTAAGAAGAAAAAATAGTACGGAAAGGGCAAGATGACCTTCCAACCAGGAAGAAGTCGTGCATTTGCTACAGAAACTAGGACAAAATGATGTAACTGCAACGTATCTAATAAGAAAATTTCTTCTAAGAAAGATTGTTTCATATGCAACATGGGTATTCTTGCTATACAATTTCGGTCGACAACAGTATATTATGAATCAAAAGAAGATTACACTAAACTGTGTATTTCACAACTAGGAATGCACCTGTGAAAATGATTAGCAATTTTGGGTATAAAAATGACTCTTCTATAGTTAGTTGAGGGATTCTAAATTGTGTATCCATCCGCAAGATCTTGATACTTCATGACCCGATTTATGCACTTATTCTTCTGCCCGGACAAACATTTGGCAGTCTTAGTCGAATGCCAAAAACTCAGAAAGCTCAATTCATGCCCTCGTCCAATACAATTCACATAATCCCCTGTAAACTTTACCGAACGGACTTACTCCTGCATCAGCGTTAAAATGAGGTCTACGTTCACAAACTCAAGGACGTAAGAGGTATGTAAATGATCAATCTATTACCAGCTAATGCCAGAAGCGGTACTGAGTTCATCTTTTCCTTCATCAGCACTAGGTTGCTGCATTCCTCCAAACGGGGGCAGTTTGAGTTTTGAAGGTTGTTTTATCTGTCACAGTAGAGACAGATATCATTTGACTAAGGATTTAGCAAATTGTGCAGAATGTCAAAGTTAAGTACTCTATAACTACTGAAGATAAGGAAAATTATGACATTTGAAATAAAGAATGAAGGTGTTGTCAACTACCTCATTGCCTTGCTGGAAACAAGCCCATCTATTCTCTTTTGAGCCCTTGTAACAAATGAATTTAATCAAAATAAGAACCTAAAAGATAACATGATTTGAAACCATTAATGTGATAAAAGAATCTTGAGGAACCTTTGCCAATGTGCTGAAGGGACCTGGTACTTTAGACTCAGAATTAGCAACTGGTTGGGTTTCAGATGCCAGAGAGAGCTGATTGAGCAAAAGAAAGATGTCACAAAATGCAATTTCCTTCAGTGATACTAACAGAAGCACTAAAAGCAGAAATGCTGCCCAAGTTGTAGTTCACAACTGCTGGTTGTGAACAGTTAGATGGAGTGTAAGATGATAAAGATCATCTGGCAAGCAGAAGGCTTTAATAATGTACCTTGTTGAATTGTTCGATAGGAAGATTATTATGAAATCTCTTATCAGTTTGGAAATTGAATTCCTGTGAAGTTGGAAAGACAGTAATGTGGTTTAATGTTTTTCATCAAAATAATCAATTCTAATAAAATAGAACCAAATTTTCATATATCAAGTACCATTGGCACTGTGGTTTCCTTCTTGTTATTTCTGAAAATTCCAAGATCCCCCTTGCTAGTCAATATCTGCAATTAAAAAATATAGTGAATCACGTCCTCTGCATAAAATTTCAGATACATGATTTTGAAAAGGATACCTTCTTATTGAGGGGAAGAGCTTTGAAGCTGTGAGATGACTGGCAACCATCTGGCCTTGAAGCATTATTCATAAGGCTGGGTCTGACAAAATGAGCTTTACAATGTTATTAGGAGATAAAAGGGTTCCATGTTGGTTGTGAAATATGTATAGTACTGAAACAAAGATCAAACTTCCAGTCCACAGGGATAACAAAGTATCAGACAGATTTTGAAAAGCACGCAATGGTGACTAAGAGGCAAAAGATGTATGCAGTTAACAAGTTTAAACATTCACATTATAAACCAAAAGCAGGAAATGAGACCTACAATGATGACTTTGAAATTAGATAAATATATATATATATATATATATGTATGTGTGTGTGAAAAAAGTTAGATAGACTTATATTATATATACACACACACACACAATCATATACATCGCAGCTAATTCCACAATTTAGAGATGACTATGAAACTGTATAAGAACTATAAAAGTCAGGATGGAATCACAAGTGAGGCTAGATATAAAGTCTTCATTCATAAAGGAAAAAAATCAGCATCTCAAAGCAATACCTTCCAGGTTCTCGGTTTCCATGATCTATGGTTGAGTTACTGGTGCATTTGGGTAATTCCTGCTATAAGACAAAAGGAGACAAGAAAACATCATCATCAGTACATTTCAGGTATCACTGAAATCTGTTCATTATACTAGATTGAAGCAAGTCTACCCCCAGTGACATCGAAGCCAGAATAGAATAACAAGAGCATTATTAATATATTTTATCACATCCACTCTTTCTCCTTTTTTATCAGATTCACAAAAGTTGTAAGCGTAATTTCACAGATGTCATATAGAAGAATTAACAACTTTAAGAGAATTATATCTCAAGTATCTATTAACCTTATCAGAAAGATTGCAAGGGACTGTAGACTTTAGAACTGCTGAGCTATGTTGCATTGCCCTCTCTGATGTCTTCAAGTGAAATTCCTGAAACCAAATTCACCAACGAAAATTCAACATGATAGTCATGTAAATCAAATTCCCTGGATGGCAATATTTCAGAAGAACTCACCTGAAAATCAGGTAGGCGAGGAGTGCTTCTCTTTGGAAGTAATGAAGGGGCTTCAAGAATCTGAAATACAGGATTTGGATCTGAATTTCATGCTATAGTTCAAGGTATGTAAGATCACTTAATAAAATATAGATGCTAACTTTTCTATTTAGTGGAAGAGCTTTGAATCTACGAACAGTTGAAGTCACTGTTTCTTCTTTACTACTCTTTGTCCTGAAACTCAACCATCAAGGACATTTAGACATCATTAGAGAAAAATCTCCTTCCACAGCAACAGGAATCAGCTCCAACAGAAGAAAGGATGCTGGAGTTAATATAACCAACCTTGTCCTTTGGGCCCTCTGTGCTGTTTCAAGTTCTGGATCTCTAGGAATAGTGATCCTTGGCTTAACACGGCTCGTGCTTCCATCAAGGAATCCATCCTGTTGAAATTTAAAAAATCTTAGATCCACAAGCACAACAATATTTCAAGTCTACGAGCCTTTCCCTTGATTTTGCCATCTGGAGCATTGATAATTTAAGGGAACTTGAGAAAACCATTAAAACTGAACATTTGTACACTTCTGCACTTGTCTACAAGTACAACCTTGTCCATTTTAAATACTTCAAATAAATAAACAATTCAAAATGTAGTGCAGTGTGCAGATGGACTTTATAAAGGCTTATAAGACCATGCTTCTAGATGTAATCAACTTACCCGCTGGGGCACCTTATGTACAAAATTAGTTTGCTGCAGCTGCACTGTACCGGCAACCTGTTTAGAGTTATAATCTTCTGAGAATACTAATATAAGAAAGAAGATTTTGTAATACTCTAAATCAACAATGCATCCACCAGTAAGCACTATAAATACAAAAACTCACCAGTACTTCTCATCAAAGAGCATTTAAGAGATCCAGAATGGGGCTAATAGAAAGCAATCAAATAAAAACCAAACCAGAGAACAAACTATATCTGATAAATGAAAATTTAGTAACAAAGACAAAACAGATTTTCTATACCTTCCACAGAAGACCACCCTCAAGCTTTTGTCTTTTTGCAGCTTGGTTCTCAATCACACTAGTGCTAGCTGAGCTTTTAGATGTTTTATCTAAGACGGACGTGTGTGACCTAGCATTTCAAGTAACAAAGATCTTTTACTAATGATGATGAATGACAACCTCAAATGATGGACCCTTCATATGATTCACAAAAGGTCAAATCATTGATTGATTATCGAGAACTTGATGATCTTTTCTGCAAAGGAAATTGTAATAACTTGATCTGTAATCCAGGTCTTGAGAGCTTTCCCTTTTCCAGTCACACAATATAAAAACACAGTCTCATGCAGATGCCCTGTAAACATTCAACTGAAACTTTGGAATTAAGAAAAAATAATCACCTAGAATAACCAGCCTGAAAAGGACGATTTTGCTTGGCCAATTGACTTGCTGTTGGCTTCATAAGAGTTGAAGTCCTCGGGCAAGTAGGTTTCATTGACAGCTTAGTTTGATTTTGTGAGTTTACATTTTTTTCCATGTGATTGTAAAATGTTAATCCTGCATAGATATAAGATTAAAAGAAAATTTTATATATTATTCGTAACACATGAAAATCAAAGGCTAAGATGATAGACGCAAATAAGAAACGAAATCTGAGGTCTTCAATAAGCAGCACTCACCAAATTTGTCATACTGAAGTTAGGGTGACTCAAATAAACATAGTTTACAGAACAGGAAACATTAGGAAACAAGATTGAACCCTTTAACCATAAAACCATCAAAAAGAAGGATAACCTGAGGGTAATTTCTGGGAATGATCCTGAAACTTTTGCTGGCTGGCAATATGTACAGTGGAGGAAGTTTCCTTATCTTGTCCTTCTCCATCTATAGGACAGAATTATACAAAAGTGTGAGCAAGTAGGTGACATCACTAAGATCTAGACATTAAAATACAGCAGTCAGAAACAATCTCATTCTTCTAAAGGAGTCCAAAATAGTATATTGATAAATTCATCCATTGAGAAGTTGTGCCAAAAGAAGGTCAGCCATTTACAGACCAAAAATTCCTCTGAACAGATCTACTTAGAAATTCCATACAGAATTAAAATGACAAAAATTACAACAGTTCTTTCATTAACAATTTTCAGATCTTTGAATCATTAATTGTTTTCCCTTTCTACCATCATAGTACATCGTGTGTACCTCTTAGCTCCACATTCTTGCTGCAAGCTAGTTAACTATTCTCCATCCCCGCTTGTATGAATATCTGACAAAAAATTCAAAACCATGATGCTCTAGCACATTATCAGGACCACTGATCTTTCAGCTTCTGAATCCTATATCTTTTGGCCAGACATCTTCACTCCAGATTCATGATAACTATATAGATATTATAGTTGCATCTATTGGCTAAATTTTCTAGGCAAAGAAAGAGCAACAGTCAACTGCCATGATGCTTCTTCCAGTGAACAGCTCCAAGTGTCATTATTAACAGAGATACCCCTAGGACAACAAGCACAAATGAGCAAAAACCACAGTCCAAAGAGGCAAGCCTGAGACTGAACTTGCTGCTAACTTGTCCACTTCAAACTCTCCCTGTTCTTTTTGTTTTTAGGGCTTCCACATTGTTGCATGTATGGAGATTCATGAACAAGTTCCAGAGAGTGTTTCAGCTCATATGCTTCTCTCCACCAAAGCAGTTCCAAAACAGTTTTAACTCATGAAATAGAACTACTAAAATAAGCTGATCACAACCTTCCCATCTACACATTCTCTGAACAATTGGCTTTCCAACTACAAGTTTGTTTCTGGTCCTCTGGACACCAAAGAACAGGCTTGGTCTGTGTTTTATCATTTTCATTCAAGCAATGTAATGACATATGAAACCCTTTTTAACAGATTTGTAGACATGTCTGCCAACATCATCCTCATCCTCCAATCAAATCACGAATGTGCAAGTGAAGTAGAAATAATGACCATGTGAAGTTGATCTCTGACTATAGGGCTCGATCAGGCACAATCGTATGTATAACTATGTAACCTTGTGTCCACATTTGCCCTCATGTTCTTTATGGTTCTAATGCTCTCAAGGTGTGATTTCAGGAGTAATGCTTAAAGGTCTGACCTGACATATGCTAGGAAATCTTCGTTATATGCTTTACTTATCAGGAAATGACGTTTTTCTTTTAAATTCAAAATGAACAGTTCCATTGAATCTGAGAGAATGACTAAGTATATAGCCTAAGCATGAAATTTGGTGACGACGTCAACTTCAAGATACTAACTACGCCCTTAATAACCCAGACCATTTTCAGTCACAAGTCAGGAATGCAGAATCAGAATAATCCAATATGTGAACTTAATCCTTACAAGTTAAATTTCTTAGCAAGCTAAAAATATTTTTAAATCATGAAAAATCCAATATAATTAAACCTTCAGACTGACAGGGAAATAAAATTTCAATAAATGTAAGTGCTGAGGAAGACTACGGTCAACCATCCTTTTAAACTCTCCCTTCAACATAGATGAAGGTACCAATACGGAACTTTAAGAACCTTCATGAACATACATTTGCAGAGAAATAGCTCAGGATTATGTAAGTGCAAGAGTCCACTAATGGAATGAAAGAAGGCAAATTTTGAATTTTTATAATTAGTTGTACCTCCATATTGAGTCCCCATAGCAGAAATTTCACGGTCCACCTCAACATCAGAGTCACCCTCACACAAGTTCATGCTCTCTACACCTTTAGATTTGGGGGAGATATTAATATTTCCCATCAGAATTTCCTCTCGTGGAACCAACCTCGCCACAAAAGCTGAAAAGAGATTATCACAACTGTGAGGAATTTCGGATGCTTGAATAAGAACCTTAAAAGAGCATAAAACACAATATGACCATTAGCATATTTAAGCAATAATTAGCAAAAAGAATTATGTTAATTGACAACAGCCGTCCTTTAGCTGTTTTCTGCTTCCAAATTATGCAGCAAGGCATACTTTCATTCTTGAACTCAAATTCCTTACCTATTGATCTCAATACTTATCACCACATAATGGATAACATACCTCTTGAATCTATTGTCCAATATGCATTCCCCTGAATTTCAAGTTATAAAAGATATCCCCTCCTTCAGATGCATGTTTTAATCCTCCCACTTTGACTACTTGTGGTATGATATTGTTCCAACAAATAGATATCGTCAAATTACCAACATAATTACTCACGCAAACTGAAAAAGAATCTGAACAACCATTCTAAAATGCAAAATTCAAGCAGTCACAGCTCAACCAAATGGAGAACACCTTTAAGCAGCTTCAAAAGACCCTGCCCCTTGGGACCAGGGGGGGCAGCTTACCTCCCTTGCCTATAGCCCGTTCCTGCCTGCCAACTAGGCAGTCAGTCACTGCGGTAGCTGCACCATTCTGTCTTTCGTGCCCCTCCCCGAGGGTCACTCAATCGATTTTGTAGAAGAGATCTTATTCGCCGATCTTGGGGCTACAGGGACACCGAGGGAGAATACGCACTACTACCTTGACTAAGGATAGGGCTTTGCTCACCGGTTCATAAGTCATTGATATCCTTTTCATCTAAAGAGAGGCATATAGCTATAGAGCATGTGTGATAGTAAACTGGATCCGGTTTGAGCCTAGCAAATTTTAGGAACAAATCAACAATTCAAAATTCTAACGGCACATGCAGATGATGGTACAAGCACTCCGCACACTCCATCAAAAACCAAAATTTATTCGCTTCACAACAGTGTCAAATGATTCTAGTACCTCAAGCTCCAAAAATTTGAACCTTCTACTGCACTCTCAAAAAAGGCCACAAAGCAAGATGAAAAATAAGAAACCATAAGCAATCACGGAAATAAACAGAAGGTACAAGTACGCAAAACGAGAGGCACAGTTTCAACAATGAACTAACGGAAAAAAAATTGTAATGAAATACAACATATAGAGTTGTAGTCATTAGTCCGCGTAGACAAAATGGTAGAAAGAAGTACGTGAAGGCGGGTAGCTTCCAGCGGAGTCGAACCAGAGTTCCGCCTGACGCGCCTCTAGAGGCGACTCGGCTCGGCTGAAGTCAAAGAAGCGAGAGGCGTCGAACTCATAGTCGAGATCAATCTCATAAGCCGTGAAGTTGTACTCCACCTCCTCCTCATTCACAGTATCATCCACCATTTTTTCGTCCATTTTCCTTATTCCCTCTCTTACTGTAGACTGCCAAGTATCTGAGAGGAGAGAGAGACAGAGAGATAAAAAGCTGAGAGTCGAGACTTCACGAATTGCGAGAGAGAATGAGAATTGAAATGTGGATTTGTGGTGGGTACGATAGAGACAGGACGATTGTATGTATACTTTGTTTTGACAGAAGAGAGAGAGAGAGAGAGAGAGAGAGAGAGGGAGAGAGCGAGCGGCGAGGTTAAGAGGATCCGAGAATTTGAATGGTGGGGCGAAATGACGGATATGGGAGGATCCGAATCTGAATGCCCAGAATAACGTCTCCTGATCGGACCAAAATGCCCTCCGCATAGTTCCGTTCAGATTTGACTTGATCAGTCAGATTCAAACAATTCAAAAATTAATAATACAAAATTCTAATCCTTAAATCATATTAAATTTGTGAATCAATTCTACTATTTATAACTAATATCACTAACTAAATTTGAAAATAATTCTATAAATTTGTGTTGATATACTATAAAGAATTACGGTGCAAATTCTATAATGCAGTCTATCTCATTGCGTGACATAATATATACTTTAATTTTATATGAATATTACGATTTTACGTTGAGAAGACATCTCATTAGCAAGGTAATGTTTTCGAGCATGTAAGTTACTCAAACTCATTGTTTGCAATCAATATATTATCATAAATTCTAAATATTATTTTCTTTGAACGGCACTTTTACAGAACAAAAATCATAAAATTTATACAAAATCAAAAAAATAATACCTCATGAAATACAACAACGATCAAATCGCAAAATTCATGATGAGTGTAGGATTATTGACAGCAGTGTCGAATCACTTTCAGCCAAAGCTTCCAAATGATCTGATTGGGCTGTGACATTGAATGAGTGACAACTAGTTTTTAATATTGGAATTTTGAAATTTTGAAAATGGGGGTTATTGGGAAAAGGGGATTGAATTGTCATTTTGTGAAAAGAGTATAAATTGCGTGTCCTTAGTGAGAGGGGGCATCGGGGTTTGAGCTCCGCTTCGGGCGGCTCACAACCTGTCTTGAAGACACTGAAATTCCGGCGCGGGTCGAAGCTTGGCTCTTTTACCGGTCTCATATTACGAATTTACCCCCATCGGTTTAGTTCGTTTCCCGATGGGTCCCGCCCACATCAAATTTTAAACTGCATAGGATTCTTTCTAGACGTTAGTTCATAAATTGAAAAAAGAATAAGAGAATCCCTAGGCCTTGTTTGATTGGTACGATTAAACATGATAATATTATTTAGGTATAATTATATTTTTTTTAAATTTGATATAATTATATTTAAATTTTTTATAATTTAAAAAATTACATATAACACTCATTTCGTCTAACAAATAAATTTCTATTTTAATCAAAATTCACCAAATTTATTGATATTAATAAAAAAAATAGAAAAAAATTATATATTTACCCCCAATTGACTTATAGTAGATCAAATAAATTTTTCTATAATTAAATTATCCCCATGTGTCTCTACACATTAATGCATATGAGGAGGTATATCTTCACGGTTGTAAGGATAGTTTAGTTCAAAAAAATTTATTAGACCTACAATATATCATTAATAAATCAATCGATGGTAAGTATTAATATTTGTTCAGTTTTTTTTTGTTAATATCAACAAATTCAGATAATTTTGACTAACAGAGCACTTATGTATTAGAATTTGTGAAATGAAAGCAAACCTCAGTAGTGATAGCTATAATTTCCTAAATCATATGGAGTTTATATGTAATTACATCAAATCTCAAAGGGTGTGAGTGCAATTATCCCTATTGGTTATTATACATAATTATATATTGATTCGCATTATTAGAATTCGGTCTTACTATCTTAATTTATAGGATAATATATCTCATTTATGAGAGGATAAGCTATCCTACTAATTAATCTAAGTTAGTTTTTTTTTTTTTTTTTTCGTTATATGCCATTCCACTTAAAATTAACATAATCTTCGTGATCCATATATTCACTCATTATTAAGTTGATTGATTATTTTTCACTTTTTTCACGTTCACTCTAACTTTTTTCTTACTTGTGAAATGCGTGCGTGCTTAAAAGAATGTACTTTAAATTGTATATAGTACTGTATTTAAAATTGTACTAATATAATTATTTTCATTTAATTTAGAGACTTTTAACGGTATAAATTTAAAATTGATTAAAATATTATCTAATACATAATTTTGTCACGATCGTTATTTATAATTAATTAGGTGTGCAGTAGACAAGATTAGACACTCGAACAAATATTTTAATTAGGGTTATGGTAAGTTTTTATTATGAAAAATGTATTTACAGAAGCTAGATTGTGAAATTTAACAAATCAAATTTAAATAAAATTTTTTGTTCGATAAGCTTACGTACTCGATTCAATTAAAATAAAAATAATAAAATATATTTAAAAATATTAAATTATTCGAACTCGATTCATATTTGATTCGAGTAAAGCTAAATTAATATAACAATCAAATCAAATTCAAATACAAATACAAATTTTCAATCTTGAATCATTCATGAATATGTTGGATTCGATTCACATCATTTAAAACCTTTACATTTTGGTGCTATGCAAACACATGTATATATAGGGTTGTTGGCATTCAATGGTTTTTCTTGTTTTGGAAATGGAGGGCCCCCATTTGATTTGAGTTGACAGTTAACTTTTTTTTTCTGAAAGGAGAAGAGGTTTGGGCAATTGAACAACAGCGTACTTGCAGATATAAATGCTCATCTAATTGCAGCAGAAGCTGCTGCATTTGATTTCTTCTCCCTCTGATTCCTTTTCATTTTTCACACTCTCATTCAATGCACTGGGATTCCATTACTTTTCTTCATATGTCCCACCGTCTTTTTGAACTCAATACAGTAGTTGCAAATTTTAATTCAAATTGAATTTGATCGGATTTGAATCAAATATATGATAAATTTAATATACTTATCGTATATTTGGTGTACAATTTAGAAAAAATGATCAATTACATAGTAAGTGTACCACACTTGTTCGGTGCTAGGACATCACTGGTGGAACTATGTTTGTCAGAGAATTGTATAAGTACAAAAATACAATCATAATTTTCTGGAAAAGATAATATGTACATATTTATGTTTTTGAAAAGATAAACGGAATATCAAGAACTAACGACCAAATATAAACATCAGACTGATGCTCTTCCAAACAAAGCTCGCTCTCGTTTCTTATTTCTCCCTCTTTCACTGGTCAGTTCACTATCGTTTGGACTGTCATAGTTTACCATCACGAGGATATTTTCATTCCAATGGCAAGCCTTGTTGAACCCAAGAGGCCTACAGGGCTTGACCTCGGCCTAAGCCCTAAGACTATTAAATTAAGTCTTATGTCTAAACTTATCTTGTACAATAAAAGAAAATCAAAATTCACATGGATTTATTTACAAAATAATTTCTTCGGGATCCCCACTTTTAGTCTCTCTTCACTAGTTAGAACTATATTGTTCTTAGTTAGCCAATAAAAAAAATGTTTGGTCTTGTAATTTTCTCAACACTAGATTATATTTTTTTCCAAAATTCATTTTATTTTTATGTTTTCTATTATTGATTTTTAATTTATATATTCTGAGTTACGACCAACTTGTTTCTTTTCATAGTTTTGCAATTTATTTTTATTTATCAGATAAAATAAAATTTATTTTTCTTCGATCATTTTTTTTTATTCTTGTAGAGGGAACGTCTAAGAGAATGTGCGAAACAATCGGATTATTCAAATTTTTAAATTAGTTGTTCATTATTTTATTTAGTAACTTTTTATTTAATCACTCGTGATAAATAAATAAGCCTATATATAAAAATTGATCATGATTTTATTTTTCAATATTTGACTATATAAATGTAAGTTTTAATTTTTACGAAACGAATAAATTTGTATGTAAAGACCGAGAAATTTATTACTCTTAAATTTCAACCCACCACTCATTACTGGAGTAATAGTTATAAGAATTATTTGTATTTATATCATTATAAGTATCTAATTTGCAACAAATATTATAATTATTTAAAATTTTTATTTACCAAACTAATTAATTAAATTTTAATAGGGCTAACCAAAGTTGCTAGCTTGCCACTGCCTGCTCCGACGGCTCCTCTCTCTTAGTTCAATGTTATTTTTTTCACTTCACTTTTATCTATTTCTTTATCTATAAATTCACTCTTACACGTCTCTTTTTACTAGATGACCATCATCAGAGATCGTGTTGAAAATGCGGTCTATCACCAGTTGGAACCCTGTCTAATAGAGTTATATGCAACAACACAAACTTTAAGTGATATATTTAAATTTTTTAATCTAACAGTAATATATCTGCAGTTAGGTCAAATCTTAGAAGTGTCAATGTAATTTATGAACATAATTAGCTTTAAATAAACCTCCATTACTTGATTCATTCATTGAACTGAATCAATTTCTTTTTGTATTTCGTTACTTTTCATTTTGTAATAACAGTAGAAGTTTAAAGTATTAAAATTGGCTTAAACATATTTTTTGTCTTATAATTTTGGCACTTACGTACTTTTATCCTTTATCTTTCTAGGATTGCAAAATAGTTTTATAACAAATTTCGTGACTTTGGTCCTACTAATGCCGAATTTTGTAAAAGTTGTCGAAATAAATCATATGTCCCCTATTAATTTTAGCATTTTTCTCCTTTATCTTTTTAGAGGTCGCAAAAAGATTATGTAACTTTTTGACAAATCCGACATCAGAAGAACCAAAATTGTCAGAGAACTCTTTTGCAATCATAGAAAAATATAGAACAAAAATGCCAAAGTACCAAAATCACAGGACTAAAAAAATATTTAAACCTATTAAAATTTGTTATTTTTGAATTAAGTGCGGATCAAACGATGGATTTATTTTACAGTTTTAATAAATTACAACCATCCTCTCCTTTTAGATTTTATTTTGGTACATGAGTTTTGGCACTTATGTTATTTTGGTACCTGAGTAATTATAAATGAATTAATTAGCATTTGAGCTTTGTCTTTAAAATCACTTTGATACCCAATTTATTTTTTTTATAACCTTTTTATGTAATGATCATTTTACTATTAAATGTTAAAAAATAAATCCAAAAGAAAAATTGCATAAATTTCTGTGGATATATTTTGTCTTTGTTTGAACCAATTGACTTTCATTTCCATCTTTGAGCCAATTATATTTTTATTATGTTGACACTTTCTATTATCTTTATTTTTCAATACATATAGAAAAATTCATTATTAAATAATTTATGTTAATAGTTAAATTCTAAGGAATATAAATTTTCATCAGTGAAGATAGTTTTTTGCATTTAATCGAAATATTAAAATTTGATTGCAAAACTTAAATTTAGATTCAAAATTTTCAATTTTAGATTCTAAAATTTTAAAATTTAGAACGCAAATACGACTTTTAAATTTTTGCAATGCATTTTGGATTTACTTTTAATATGATTAGTTATCTTCACACGATATTTCTATATGCGTATAATAGATAATTTTTCACTTTTTATAATATATTCTAAATAAGATAAAATATATAAATCAACACATCACGTGAAAAAAAAAAAAAAAAAGAAGAAGAAGAAGAAGTAGAGGAAGAGTGAGAAAAAAAAGAAATTAACGTAAAATTTGAGAAGTTGAATAAGTTAATTGTCTTATCAGTCCGAAAATATTTTTGGAATTTATAAAAAATTGATGTAGCTGCACCAAATTGCCACTTTGTAAGGATAACAACCGCGGCCTCATGGGAAGGGTTTGATACTTTTTTAGCTAATCCCGAGCGGATCTGGATCTTAATTTATTGGGCTCCTTCGGTTTGTAAAAACGGGGGAAGCAAACGAATTGAAAACTGAAATTGCCATTGTTATAACAAGAACAAAATGGTAGTTGAAAGCTTTAACGAACAGGCTGTAATTCTAGTTGATTGTATCTCGAGATGACAATGGCTAATGTATATATACACTCAATATCTCAACTGCTATAAACCAACACAAAACGTGTTAAACTAAAAAAGGCATCTCCCTTACCGAATAAATTTTTAGATATAAGTTTCCCTCGAGGAGTATTTTTAATATTTTAACTTAATAATTTTGGAGGTTTATTTTACTACCTTCATGTGTTAAGATGTGTATTTTTGTAGGGATTTCACGAGGAAGGCATCCCTCTCATAAAAAGTCATGTATTCCACATAGGTACAGAGGCCCTCCTCTGTGGAGGCACCCCAACCCTTGTTCTTGCAGGTACTTAGGTCCTTCTCTGGGGAACTTATAAGCTTTGTCCCGTGCAGGCACTTAAGGCTTCCTCCACAGGGGCATCTAAGCCCTACTTTCGGCAGACACCTTATTCTTTCACTGGAGAGACTTCTAAGTCTTGCTCCAATTAGGTTCCCCTCAAACAAGCCCTCTTCCGAGGAGGCACAATAATTTTGCTCCATGCAAGAGCTATTCGTAGTATATATATATGTCTTTGTTATTTAACATTCTCTTGCAAAAATAAAGCTCTATACCGACGTAGGCACAAAAGGCACCTGTTAAGCCCTCCTTCATAGAGGCACCTTCACAAAAAGTCATACTTCATACAAGCACTAAGTAAGCTCTCTTTTTATTCTAAACATACTTATGCGACTAACATTCTTTGCAGGAATTCAGAAAAAAAAAATAGAGAAAATAAAAGTTCATTCTTCGGAGCTCACCACTAAAGACATCTACTCTAATAAGTGTCGAAATTTTCACTTATTAGAGTGGGGGGTTACTGATGTGCATAAAAATAAATTGGCTCAAAGAGGCTCAAGCAATCCAAAAAGAAGATAGAAACAAAAGGTCTGTAACATCCTTGGAGTCCAAGGGGACTTGTTAGACCGCCATGGCGGGTGTCCCTTAAAACAAATTGGCTAAGAGATGAGGCCCAAGACATCCCTGACTCAGACCATGATCAAAGCCCAAAAGGAACGCATGGTAGCCCACACTCTATTGTGGCATCCAATTGGCTTAGTTGTCAACAACCACCTTGGAACCATATCAGCCCTAGTAAGGAATGACTCCTTGACAGTTAGGAGTCCTTACAGACGAGGGAGACTCCCCCGAAGCCCTGGACTCCTTGATGGTTAGGAGTCCTCATTGATGAAGAGTCCCCCATACTCGAAGATAAGGATTCAAAAGCAAGATTAATAGAAGATAAGACATAGCTTATCCAAACGATCCATATCCATTTCTCCCCGAGAATGAAGTAAACGTGCAGAGCCCCATCACAATGGGACATCCCCTATAAATACAACTTTATTCCTCATACGAAGGAGACCTCCCACACACTCTAACATCTCTTTCATCATCTTCTTGACACATTCATGAGACCCTTTAATGTATCCACACCTTCCTGAGATCTTCCTGATACTTTTCTCACTCTTTGGACGTCCCCTCACGTCCTTTACACTTTTCTTGCTTTCTAAATCACCTCTCTCACTAGGGGTGTGTATTTCGGTTAACCAAATCGAATTTTCGATTAACTGAAAATTCGGTTCGGAGTTTTTGAAAATAAAAAATTGAACGAAATGATTCGATCCGATTCGGTTAAAAATCAAACAATTTTGATTTTTTTGGTTTAAAAAATCAAAAAAATCATTTTTTAAATTATATATATATAAATAATTATGATATTTTTTTAATTTTATCCAAAAATACAAATACCAAAATTAAATTCTAATTTAATAGTACAAGCCACAAGTGTAAATTAATAATAATATATATATAATATAATATTCAAAAAATTAATTTTCGGTTCGTTTCGATTAACCGACCGATCACCAAAAAATCGAACCGAAAAATTGATTATATATATAAAAAAAAACCGATGACCTAACCGAAAATTTTGGTTAGGATTTCGGTCCGGTTCGGCCGGTTAAACCGATTTATGCACATCGCTATCTCTCACTAATTAAATATTCTTTAAGCACTCTACAAGCACGTTATCACGTGTTTTTATATTTTTCACCGACTTTATTCAACATATCTTGATTTCAATTATATTTATTTACTTTTTGGCTTTATTCAATTTTAAATCCAAAACCAACTTGGACGTTGGAGTGCTAATGCCTTTTTTGCAGATCCTCCTTTAGGATTGAGGCCCAAGCGTGATTGTTCATCCATTGGACCCGTGCATTTTTTGAACGCATCAATCTAAGTTTGTATTTTTTTTTTTATTATATTACTTTTAACTTTTTTTGTTTTTTAACATTTTGAAATTTAATATAAATATGTTTAAGAATAAAAAAAAATTATATTTTTAGAAGAAATAAAAAAGACAAAAAAAAAGTCAATTTGAGCATACTAATTTTAGATACAATATATAGGCATTTTAGTCAATTAAAGACAAAATAAAAGGTCAAAATAACAAAAAATCAAACTCAATAGTCAATTAAAGACAAAATAAAAGGTCAAAATAACAAAAAATCAATTTCAATGCATTTTTGTGCGCGTGCACCCTACCGGATTTTTTTAACCTATTTATAAAACACAGGAGGTTTTTGAGCTGTTTCAAGAAAACACATGGTGGTAAAATGGAGTTTAGGTCCTTTATAACAATATAGTTAATTACTAAATACTGATTTATTTTATAAATAATAATAAAGTAATAATATAAGTGTAATATTCAAATGTAAAAAATAAAAATCACATGGTTTAAATAAGACAAAATATAGCTTTAAATTTTATTTAAATTATTTGGAATATTTATGTGTGATATTCAAATATAAAAATGAAAACCAGATGGAATAAAGACAAAATTCATTAGATTTAAATTTCATTCAAAACTTTTGGATTATTTATTATTTATTATCTAAGGCCACAAAAGTTATTATATAAAAAAATATACTATAAAAATAATAATTGAAAATAAAAGTGATATTAACAATGAATCGAGTACTAAAGTGAAGCGTTTATAATTACTCGAATATTAATACGATATTAATAATTAAAACTCCGTCACAATAAAATTTTACTCGTAGATTTTAGACGTGAGATTGTGAGAACTGAGTCCCAATCGCTTCTTCCAGAAACGACAACAATCGCGTCGCGTCCTTCCCTGAATCCGCCGCAGCGGCTGTGCGCCCTCCTTTCCCGTCGTTGTTGATCGGTGCTTCCGTGTAATTTTTCTACCCAGCTTCCTCGCATTGGCGTCACCTGATTAGGTAATTTTAGTTTTCAAGAATTTTTTTCTTATTTGAATGAGGGAGTTACTCAGTTGAAATAAGTAGGATTTCTGGGCTTCCAAGACCACTACAGATATCAGCTTTTAATTTGTTGAAATCCCAAATCTGAGAGTATAGAAATTCCAATTAAGATCTATTAGAGAACAACCTAAGTAATTGATGTTAAACAAAATCTGTAAGAAGTGAAGAACCTTCAATTTTTACGGGTACGGGGGAGAAACGGTACCATTGTAGAGGAGGGTCCGGCGTGGAGAGTGAGGCACAGGTGGAGCGATTAATAGCAGGGAAACTGATAGCAGAAAGTGGAAAACACAAGTCTTTTTGCCCGGGTTACTTCTAATATAGTTCGAGACTTTCAATTGTGAGACATCACCTATTTTAGCGTGTTCTTTTCTTTCTTGCCCTGTGTCTTGTGTTTCTTTGTGACTGGAAATTCGTTCGGCTGATTTCTTGTGGGGGTTCTGGAGTTTGCAGAGTTCTTGGACTCTTCTAGGGGTTGGTTTCTGTGTGTCTTGCGGATTCTGATAGAGGGTTTTGATTTCTGGGGAGATTCTTGAATGGTTTGTTGTTAGGTTTTGTACATTTTGCCCCTTTTCTTGTTTGTTTGATTTTTGGTTTCATGCTATATTAGGCTTCATCATGTGGTCCTTATATATGTCTTTTTGGTTCACTGGTTCTGTTTATGTGAACTCAAGTTCAAGCAACAATTTTCAGTGATACTCACAATATTGAGATTTTCTTAGAAGCATAAATTTCAGGTACTATTTTGTTTTTGGGCTCCATTCATTTGAACTTCTGGTTTCTTGTTGCATTGTCTAATTTTCATGATTTTCGGGCTCCATACTAATTTTTATTTTTATTTGCGGTGGGTTTAGGCTGTAGAGTGTTTTGAGTGCATTTAATGATGTTTTCCATGATGATCAGAATAAATGCTTGAATAGGGTTCATTTTTTCATTGTTAATCATCATCAAAATTAGTTGATTTCTTCCGCTAATCATAAATTTTGATACTAAGCATATCTTTTCAGGTGAATCTATTTCACCTGTTAAATAGAACTAATAATCAATTCAGATGTGTCCATGCAATCAAATTCTTAAGAAATTTTTGTTTTATTGTATGATTGGATTTATTTTTCGATAATATTATAGGGAACAACTATGGATGTGGACATGCAAAATATCAAGAAATGGGTAATAATTTACCCAATTTACATAAATTCAAAGAAAACCCTTGCTGAGGGTCGGAGAATCAATGCCAGCAAGGCATGTGAAAACCCTACTTGCACTGAGATTTATGATTGCTGCGCCCATCTCAAACTCCCCTGCGCCATCGAGGTTTCCTTCTTTCTCTCCTTTTTTTAAAAAAATTATTCAGGGTGTCAAATGGTGGCTGATTTTGTTATGCGTTTTCTTTGATTCGATCATTGCTATTATTAGAGCGAGAAGGCATATCCACGGGATTTTATGCAAAGAGGAAGGGTGAGGGTTTTGTTGAAACGGGAAGATGGGAGTCTCTGCAATCCAGCTATCTCTTCAAGTAAGTAGTTTTAATTCTAAGTTATCTTGTGTGTTGCAGTACTTGTTGCTGTCTATTGCATTGCTTACGAGTGGAGTTTCCACAATCTTGAGTTCATCTGGCAGTGATGTTTCTAGCATGTTGGTGGTTTGTAATGTATGCTTGATATCATCGAATTGTAAGTGATACTTTTCAAGTTACCTAGTAAATTATGTGTCTGTCTGAAACTGCGTGGATCTTTGGTATCATAATCCTCAATAATGATGTATTCAGTAAGACCAATAAGTTGATTCGTAATATCCCTATCAGCTTTTGGCCTAAAAGGAAGTCGTACAGGTGGCTTCTAGGGAGACGTTCCCCCACAAACAATATGGGGTATGAAAGAGAAGATAATTCACTTTAGCTCCATGTTTCAAGAGAATGTTCTTTAGCAGGAAGTGGAAAATATGCAACTAACCTCTATGTTCTATTGGAGGCCAGAAGTTAAATCAGCACTTAAAATTATGTTATCTTTCAAGTGATTTTATTTTAATTCTTATTGAAGAACCATACTAAGTCTATACAATTTTCATTGACCAATCGACATTCTTGTTTACTCTTTAACTTTGACAGATCTTAGTTGAAAATTTTCACTTTGGCAAGTCTTGCTTATTGTTTAATGCATGTCTACCAGAAAATAAATCATCTGTTTTGGACATCCCAACCCCATGAAACGCCTTTGATCATTCTGTTCAAAGTTCGAAGAGTTCTTCATTTGCATGTGGTGCCTAATGAATTGTGCTTTAGGGTCAATATGGTTGCCCATTTATATAACCTCTTGTATAAGGTAGTTGCTGGGCTTCCCTGTCGTCTATTGTCATTTTTTAATTACTTTCCAGCGACGAGCATTAACTTTTACTGTTTCCTTTTTGCTTCTCCTAGTTTGCCCTGGGAGGACTTTTTTGGAGAAGAGTCGTCGATATCCTGTGCCAGTTGTACCGCTTATTACTTCTGTAGCTATGAGATATATGTTGAGCTATTATTTCAGATTTGCACTTCTTATGTTTTCTTGTAATGGAAACAAAAAATTATCGACAGATATTTCCATGGTTTTTGCAATTGGCTACATGTACTAATATACATATATATATGATCTCCATCCGGCATTTTCTAAATTCTTGTTGGTATGATGGTGCAGGGAAACAATTAATGCTTCATGTTGCAGAGTTGGTTCCCCGACATCCTGGCCGAACTAAGAAGCAGGAACCTGCCTCGAGCTCAGCAGCGGGTGCATCCAAATCTGGGAAAGGTGGGAAGAAGAAGCGGTAGTTTCCATCTCATGGAAGTCCTGTTTCCTATGTATTAATCATCCATCGACCTTCTTATCCATGCTTCTTCCAGAACCTTCTCTCGGAAATTTTTGGTTAGACTTCAGAAGAACACTGATATCTTTTTCTTCAAACCGGCTCCCCGTTGTGAAGTTTTTGTTTGAGGTTTAGATAATGCCAAACATTTGGTGAACTCTGGGATCTTGAGCTGTTTACTGTGAAGAATGATAACTTACTTATATTTTGGTAGGAACCAAAGAAGGGTAGTATCAACAAAGAAAATTGATCCATTCAAATTGTTTTTTAAGTTTGCCCCCCCCCCCCACCCCCCACCCATTTGATTTGATTGAAGGTAAAGTTTTTCTGATAATATTGTCTGAAATGACATTGTTTTTTTCTCGCTGATTCTCCAAATTGTTTATCATAACCTATTTGTTCATCATATATGGGCCGTTTTCGATTGGTCTAAATTGGAAAATGAAAGCACGATCATGTTTGCAAAATTGGTAACCGCAAGGTTCTCAGCCCTGGAGTTTGAAAATTTTGATATGATTTGTATGTGGCACACTATCTTCGAAGTTTGCCCTCATGTGTCTTTCCGAATAATTCAAGTCTTGATGAATATAGAGACGAGAGGTGAGGTTGTACAATTTGTGTTTGAGAATCGAAGTTAAGGGTGTTAAACTGGTTGGGTTGAATATAGATTTGATTTAATGGGTTGAAAATGTGTTGGATTGCAAATGAGTAAGGTTGGATCATTAGTAACCATTTTTTATATTTGACGTTTAAAAAAATAAAAATTTTTAGATAATAATAAAATGACAATATTTTTTTATAAAACTTATAATATAATATGATTAAATTTGTATTATTCATTGTTAGTAGAAAGTAATCATGTGTATTAAAGATTCATTTCTTAAATTACAAAATGAAAAACTCGCAGCTTATACAAAATACTAAATTTTTCAAAACAAATCACGACTTGATGTTGGACCTCTTGCAGTCCATTTTGTAAAAACTCTAGATGGGTTATCCATTGGCAGAATCCCTTCCGGGAGGTGTGGGGGTTGATCTTGCTCCTCTTAAGGGGTCATTGGCCTTTGGGCTTAGGGGGCTTCATTCTCAACGACCGTCTCGGCTTCCACAGAGGTCGCTAGCAATACGCATGTTACCTCCATCAATTGCTCTTGAACTGCTGATCCAATCATCTGTTGTATGGCCCTCCATCCATCCAAGAGACAACATCCCAAAGGAGGCTCTGACAAAGTGCTTTTCCGTGGGAGATCCATTGAGGGTCCAGAGAGCCTGGAGGATCCTGCAACGATTGGTCCTCAAGCAAGGGCTAAGGAGGTGTCTGCCACTACTTGAAGAGCTTGAGTATCCCAGTGACCTCAATAGCCTTCTTGTTGAGATTGTTGTTTGGAGCTTCCATTGATATCACATTTTAGTTCTATGTACTAATAGACAATGCCAATTGATACGTCGAAAAATCACATGGGTCAATTCATTTATAGACTTAAGCTCTTTAGTGGGCCAAATTTTTCTGCAAGCTTGAGTATAGGAACCTGTAGTGATGCAGTCTGGCCTCTGAGGGAGTCGAGGAGGTGGTTGCCAACATTATTAAAATTCTTATGTTGTTAGTTGGAGGAATCTACGGGAGTCTATCTTAGTCAAGAGACTTTAGAGGAGTGAGGATCCTACTTCTCTAGGAGTCAGTCTCCCTAGACCTTCTCGTTGTGTCCCGAATAGCGTCTCTCCACCTGGACAAATGCCTACCTGTCTGCCAGGGTGAACTAGAGCTGGACTTAGGCTTCTTGGATCTTCATAAAACAATTCCTTCTCTTGGGTCGCAACCTTCCTGGGCTGCTATGTGAAGGAAGGCCTAGGGGGCCTCCTCAATCCTTCTCAAATTGGGGCCTTTTAGGCTTGCTATTGGATTGAGAACTAGACTTGATTTTGGGCTTTTTATTTATACCCATTAGCCGTTGTGGCATGCCATTTCTGTATGCATAAAATTAATATTTTTTTCATATTTAAAAATAAATTAGAATTAATAATATAAATAAAAAATATACATAAATCAATATATTACATTGAAAATAAAAGAAAAAGAAAAAATAATTAATGTAAAATTTGAAAAGTTAAAAGTTAGTTATTCTATAGATTGAAGAGCATTTTTGACTTCATAAAAAAATAGTGCAACTGTCTCATTCATTTGTGAATGTGAAGGCCTTTTCTTTTTTACTAATCGTTATGACACGCCATCTTTGCGGGTATATAATAAATTTTTATTTATATTTTAAAATATATTATAAATAAGAACAAAATATACAAAAATCAAGTTATATTTAAAAAAATAAAATAAAATAAAAATTAATTTAGAGATATTACCGACACAAAAAAATTGGTATCATTGTATTACAAATTTATGAGTAAGATTTTCATATTAGTATAGATAGATAGTATAGGTATATAGATAGATGAGAAGGATAATTTGAATAGGGGTGGTTGAAAATACATGAGGATATTGGCAATTCAAAAAATTGGTGTCGCGGTGTAAGTGAAAATTGAATTTTTTCTTTTTTTCTTTTTATATATTAGTATAGATAAAAAAAAAAAAACTCAATTTTTACTCACAAATAGCTGTTACTTATACTGCGACATCAATTTTTTAAACTACAAAAAATGTACTTATGAATCTTTAACCACCCTTAATCAAATTCTTCTTCTCATTTATATGATTTATAATATCTATCTATATTAATATAAAATTTTTACTCACACCAAATTACTTTTGTATCGATAATATTCTTAAATTTATTTTATTTTATTTACTTATTCTTTAAATATAATGTGTTGATTTATATATCTTATTCTTATTTATAATATATTTTAAAGCATAAACAGTTATTTATTATATGCATATAGGGGGAGTACTACATCGACTAGTATAGTATAGATAAGAATAAATATCTAAAAAACACATCAAATTTTAAAAAAATAAATAAATAAAAAAAATTAATTTAGAGATATTATTGACCTAAAAAAAAGTTTGGTATCATTGTTTTACAAATTTGTAAGTAAATTTTTCATATTAGTATACATAGATAGTATATGTATATAGATAAAAAAAAGAATTTGAGTTCGGATGATTAAAAAAAAAAATAGTGTTGCGGTGTAAGTAACCGCTATTTATGAATAAAAATGGGGTTTTCTTTTTTATATATTATAGATATGACATAGATATTGCTACTTTTAAAAATTTAGACCAATGTAATTATGTATTTATTTTAAATGGTTCACATTATTTTTTAACTGCCAACATAATATGATGTTTATTCTACACTTTCATTTATGTGTTCATTATGTTTAATTATACACTAATTTTTATTTTTAGAATTTGTGTTGTATCTCTGTGGTTATATGTGCACAAATATTATGTGCCACGTTGGCTTAGGCTGGTAATTATCTCTTCGATTAGAGAAAAAGATAAAAAGTAAAAAAATAGGGTATTTATTTGATAGAAAATAAATTGATAAAATTTTAAAAATAGATGAAAATACCCTCTTAAATCTATTTATTGTTTTTGGCCCCTCTCCTTTTCCTCTTTTTGCGTTTCTTTTCCCTCCGGTTTCCCCCCCTCCATCTCTCTTTTCTACTCTTCGCTTCTTCTCCTCCTTCCCGTGTGACCACAGTCCACCGTCCCCCTCGTCGGTACCTGATTCCGCCGTCTAGCCGCTGCTCAGGCCCGGCAGTCCGTGGCGCCACGCCCAGCCGTAGTTCGAATCTCCACCCGACTCATCCGCCCTCCACTTCCCCCACCCACAAACCGCCGCCTCAACCCCTCCCCTACCGCTTCTAACCTAGGGAGGAACATTTGTTCTGCTATTGGAAAGTAATGTGACTCATGAATGTGAAGTTTTGAGAGATTTTAAGATTAAGTTTTTACGTACAGTTAGGACTGTATTCTGACTGTGTATGTGGGACTCCCTTTTGATTAAAAATTGGTTTTTGGTGATTACAGTAGGAGATGAGGAAGGTTCAAGCAACCTTGCAATTCAGTAAGCAGCCGTACATCGAAGATGTTGGTCCTCGTAGGATGTAAGTTCATACGGTTACTGTGTTATAAATATACTTAAAGCCACTTAAAGCGCTAAGCTGGGGAGCCGTTTGCATACTTTTGTTTCTGGGGATGTGTTGATTCTGCAGAACACTACTTTGTTTGCTTAGCAGATTGGTAAGGGGGTCTTACTGCATGTCTTGAGCAGTGTCCCGCTATTGTCTTTATGGAATATTGATGTGAGAATCTCTTCTCTCAACGGTTTGGGGGGGGGGGGTTGAGAATGTCATGAGCTTGATAGATTAATAAGCCGTAAAAGTGCTAGTAAATATATGTTTAAGAGTAAGAGACATTTGCTCAGATTGAGGTTGTGTTTCGAAAAATTCATAACATTATGTGGAAGCAACAAAATTTTTGGGTATAGATTGAAGAACTTGCTAAATAGCTAAAGATCCTATCTTTTTGTCACAGCCATTTTAGCACCCTGGCTTGTTATGGCCTTTACTTGAGTGATTATATTTCTATCTCGAAACAAGAATCCTAACAAATTTTACTTGTATTGGATTGTTCATTTACTCCTGTTTTACTTGCCATTTTCCAGAGAAAGCATTCAATTTTCAACATTCTCTGGAACTGAAGTACTAAAAACTGCTGAAGTTGAAGTTTCTCGTGGTGTCTATTATGACTCCACTAAAAAGCCTATTGACAATGGTTTGCTAGACCCTCACATGGTAATACTGCCAGATCTTTCTCTTTTGAAGTTATTATTTTCTCGTACTATTAGGATGGATTTCTGTTACAACTTACTTGCTGCAGAAAATAACTAAAATATTGAAATCAGAAGAGTCACAACGCATATGCCCTTTTTTCAGACACAAGTTGCATCATTTTAGAAACTCAACTTTGTGTATGGTTTTTGATATGTATGTTTGGTTGTATCTCCTTTTCTCCAATTGTCAGATTTAGAATTTGGAAATTTGAGAAAGCTGTAATCGCACACACAGACACAGACAAACACACACCCAGACACACTTGTATATTGGGTGTTGGGGGAAATATTGTTTTGAAGTTTGCAATTTACTTGGGATACCCAAAAGGTGAAATGATTCTTTGAAAATATCAAGGATCATAAAGCGGCTAGGTATAAAACCATAAAAGGATGACCTTTTGGCAGGAAATGCTAGTATAAGTGCCCCTCTCAAATGAGCCCTTCAGTCCCTGTAAGTGTCCCTCAAGTGTATGCAATGAATCAAGAGGGCTGCTATACTTCTAACTTTGTTGTCCATTTCCCTGCAGAAATAGTACCATTCAGTAAATAGTATCTTGAGAATAGAGGTATGTAACACTTGAATAGGACACCTAAAATACCTTCATCCTTATTTTTTCAATCTCTCTGTTACTAAAAGCTAGTTCTGAACATGACCTGTTCTTTTACACAACAATTGAGCTAGCATGTTGAATTATAAATTTTTTCATGGTGCATAATGATGCTTTATTCCTTTCCTTTTCTTGTCATTCCTTTTTTCTTGTTTACTTTTTATGCCATCGTTATATTATTTTGGGTGACTAGTTTGATGTTTCTTCTAAGTTTAGGATTGCTACATTCTTTGGTTGGTATTAAGCATCTTTTCACTTAGTGCATTTTAGATCAAGCAAGCTGGGAAAAAAGATCAAGGCAGCTCTGCTAAAGGGTCTTTGAGAAAAAGCATGTGATGTTTGTGGCGTCCTTTTCTATTCGAGATGATTCAGAATGCCTTTTTATTTTAATTTATTATTTAGAGTGGATTAGAATCACTACATACGGCATGCCGCACCATTAGCGCGTTTTCTCTGTTATAGTCTTCTACTTCATTTCCTGTCTCTAGCTCTTTTTGTTTGCGTAGGCTATGAATTTTGAAACAGACATCAATTGGAAGAGATAACACTAATTCTTTTTGTCTTGATCCCTAACCCAATTGTTTAAGATTCAGTGTTGCAAGAAATAATTTTATCTACAAATGGTGGGTGTAAAATTGGAATAGAAACTTGTTACAAGAGACATCCTATCAAGCTGTTTATTTCTAACCCAGAATGTAATCAGAACGGTAGAGTTAGCTCTGACAGTATTATCTTCAATTTTTGGCTAACTTTGGGCGCTTTATCTGGTAGAGGTTATAGTAGTTGCATTGGTCACATATATCTGTAAAATCTGTAAAAGAAAAAAAGAACTGATTAAAGATCTCCAATCTATCTTTGAAGTTAAAAGTTGGCCAGATTGGGCACCAACATGGAATAATAAGTTAGTGCATATCAGTCCAGTTCGTCTTATTACCTCTATTAGTGATGGAAATGACGGATGACCTACTGTTTTTGGATGGGAGGGGGATCAGGGGATTCTTGATAAAAACTTGAGTTTGGGCTGGGTAGGGGAGGAATCCTAAAGGCAATGTTTGGGGTGTATAGTTTATAATGTTTAAAGTTCATTGTTCTATACTAATCTTGCTTTATGGCCTACTCTATAGGTGTATATGAGGGATATTGATTTTACGATTACTACATTAAAATGTTAGTACTATCTTACCTGTCAAATAAGTGCACTTAATTTCTGTAGCATTGCTGAAATGTCTTTACTCTTTATCACTGCCATGGTATGAAATGTGTCTTTTACACAGTTGGCTGCCTAAATATACATAAAGAATAAATTATTTAAATTTTTGGGATGTTCGCTTAAGTTCAAAGTTTCATCTATAACGTCAGTTGTGCATCTCACCTTTTGTTTTTCAGGGACCTCCAAACAAGAATGGATTTTGTAAAACGTGCTATGGTAATTTTCGGGAATGCCCAGGGCATTGTGGATATTTGGCTCTCGCTCTTCCTGTATATAACGTTGGATATTTAAGTACGATAATAGATATATTGAAGTGCATCTGCAAGGTATCAAAATTTGCACCATTCTTATTAGTATTAAATTGGTAATTCATTTTCATCTTTTTATCCGTAGATAATCTGGAAGAATAGTAAAGTTGCTTTTTATTTCAAGGTGTGTGTGCCTATTATATGGAACTTTTATGCTTTGTGGCAACTGCCTTTGACATGACTCTTAAAAGTCATGCTCAAGATTTTTATCTTATTGAGAACCATCTATGACATATTGTATTCAGCTATATTAAGTTTCTTAATCCGTAGGAAATTTTTTGAATTGTCTTAAGTGGTAATTACTTTCCTAATTGTTTATAGACATTTGATATGCAGAAGCCAGAACACATGGAGGACTTATCTCCAGTGTCTATATATTAGTTCCTTTCCTTTCATCTTGTCTTTGTATCCTCTTGGTGCTGCTATTATTATTCTTCTCATTATGGTAGTAATGCCTATCCCTATGTGGTAATTACCATTGCAACCTTCTTCATCTGGTTTGTCGTCTTATTCCTCCTAATTCTCTGCATTGTCGTGATATTATATTTGAATCAAGAGGCCAGTGCTGGAATTCTCCTGAGTAATAATTATGATTGCTGAAGATTCATCCTTTAATTTCTCATTTATTTCCCACTAACAGAAGTGCGCCAGAGTGCTTCTTGAGGAGAAAGAGCGTCAGGAATTTCTAAAGAAGATGAGGAATCCAAAACTTGAGCCTTTGAAGAAGAATGAGATACTGAAAAAAGTAGTGAAGAGGTGTAATGCCATGGCAGGAAGTAAGAGAGCTGTGAAGTGCTCGAGATGTGGATATATAAATGGTTAGACATCCAAACTGTGGCAAACATATTACTAAATAGATTTTCCATGTTGCTTTGTAAATTATTAAACTGACTGATATCAGTGTATGTTTTCTGAACTTAAACAATTTATGCATGGCTCCATAATCTTGGTTTCATGGATAAATGTGATCTGCAACTTAAGAGGAGATATAGAACACTATTATTAGATAAAATAAAAAATAGAAAAGAGCTTTTAATAAGCTGGAGTGCGTGAAGGAGCAAAGTAGTTTTCTTAGAATCTGGAACCTTTGTCAATATTTAGCTTTATCAAAGTATACATATTCAACCTTTTGAAGGCACTGCATCAACCATTAGACTCTTTTGTGTTCCTTCTGGTGATGCATTTCTGAAAAATTTCCCCCTCGGCACTTTCTTCTCTTTAGTATTTTGTGATGATATTCAGGTTATTGAGGTGTTCTACTTCGGATTTTTTTATTGGGTAGACTTAATCTCTAATCAGGTAGTTTTGAAATAACTGATCTTTTGGCCAGATCTTTTTGACCTGAAAACCCTTTTCAAATTCCTTTAATCCGGAAAAGGATCATCTTTATTTCAAGCTCTTGCGGCTTAGAGATGTCTACAGATTCAAAAAAATGAGGCAAGCCTGTTTCAAAAATTTGCTTGTGCTAAAGAGCATTTGAGCAAATAATCTTATTCCAAACCAAAGGCAGACATCTTGGTGAACTCCATATAATCTTTGCTCATTGTCATCAGGGGTGTTTTAAAATGCTTTTGGTGGCTGAGAATAGTGTATTTGGTTGGTTGTGGCGCTTTGCTTGTTAAATGTAATTGTTTCTTCTTAAAATTTATATTTATAGGTTATTTTGAAACTTGGATTTATTTGCAATATAGCATGGTAGATAGAAGTCATACCTTCAAAAGTTGTGTTTTTCACTAGTGGCTGGTCTTGTTCTTTTGGATTGGGCAATTTTGTTGGTCCACTATCCTTAGACCCATTAAATATCTTTACAAGGTAAAGGGAAGGTGCTCTCTTAGTGCTCTTGTGTTTCACGTGCTTATTCTGAAACATTTTTTATTTTAGGCATGGTTAAAAAGGGACCTCTGAAGATCCAGCATGATCGTGCGAAAATTGTTGACAGTGACTTGGAGGAATGTCAATCTGCTGTTTCCCATACAAAGGACTCCAAAGGGAATGTCAATTTTTCTTCTATAATTGACCCTAAGTTAGTCTATCAACTACTGAGAAATATGCTGGATGAGGTACTCCCATCAATTTCTTAGTTTCAGGAAAATTAGTGGAAAGCTTTTTAGAATTTTTTTGTACTCGACACCCCTTAGTTATAACTTATGGCCTGCTTCCATATTATTGTTTTATTACGTTTTTTAGATTCATTTTTTCTTTTTTTGTTTTTGCTATTCTTTTTATCTGCAGGATTGTGAGTTGCTTTATCTAAATGATAGACCAGAGAAACTTATGGTCACAAATATTCTTGTGCCACCAATTGCCATACGACCTTCAGTTTTTGTGGATGGTGGAACACAAAGGTAAAACCTCAAGCTAGACAGTACTCCCTCTTTTCTAGCAGAGATATTTACTCTATGTTAATGGACTGTTGCTTTATGTTAATGATTGTATGCTTGGTTCATATTTTTTAAGGTTTTAATGTTGAACTTGGAGTTTAGAAGTTTGGAAACAGTCTGAGGCTAAAGTTGCAGAGCTTGAGTCTAACCAAATGATAGTCGTGGTTTTAGTAATAATAATCGACCAGGCTTATGTTGTAAAGTCTCAACTCCAAACTCCGAAGTGGCATCTTGTGAATAATAAATGATTTTTAACATTATTTTAGTGAACTTTGCTTCATGCCTCTTGGTTAGCTAGTTGCATTTAGGCCATTCAATTGTCGGCCTACTTTATCCCCTTGGTTCATCACTGTTATTTCCCCCGTGATGTTTTCTGTTTTGAGTTTTATTCTTCTTCTTCTTATTGTTGTTGTTAATATTATTGTCACTGTCATTATCGTTATCGCTATTGTTGTTGTTCTTATTGTTATTGGCCTGTGCAGCAATGAGAATGACATCACAGAGAGGCTAAAACGTATCATCCAAGCAAATGCTAGTCTTCGTCAAGAACTATTGGAAACAAACCTATATAACAAGAACCTGGTAACATGTTTCAATTTAGTTCTTTCTTGTATATGAGTCGTACTAATAAACCCATTTTAACATTTATGTTTGTAGATAAGGTGATACTCGATTAGCTCTTTAGAAGATAATGGGATTTATACAAAATTAAGAGTGTTCTTGAGTAATTGCCTCTTTGGTGAAATAGTACTGTTTTTCAAATTACCTTTGCATTATATACACGAGGAGATATGTGGAGAATCTTGGCTGCTTCATTGTTTTGACTTCAAATGGAACATAACTTTGCGTTGAGGTAGGGAAGTTGGTGAGGAAATCAGGAAAGGAAATGCATATTAATAATTCAATACGTAATCGTTATCTTTACCATTTGATCAAAGTTGGTTCTTGGAAATCTTACGGATAATTGAACAATGATCACTACTGAAGTGCTGGATACAGAACCTGCATATTTTTTTTTATGTTTTCTCTTTATGCATGTGCATACAAGTATGACGAGAACTAGTTTGGTGGCTTCTCCATCCTTGCATCAAAAATAAGATTATGATTCTCTGGATTTAGGTAATTTCTTTATAGTTCTGCAGTCATTTTGAAAACTTGTGGAAAGATTGGAATCTCATCCCTCCTCTTCTTAGGCATAAATAGTTGGATTTGCTAAATTACTTGAGCTATTATTGGTAGTATTTGTAAGTGTTGTTGGTGTTTTCTGGATAGTTCCATAAATGTATTAGTGCGACTACTGGTCACTGAAACTCGGTTATGGATAATTAATCTTTTAGAATTCACCTTACTAATGCACCAGGCAGCTCGAGGTTCCTTTCAATTTCTCAAATTCATTTTTGGAAGAATAATTGCTTAATCTATGTTTGTAAAATGTGGCGCCAGACTAGCTGGGATGATCTGCAAATGGAGGTTGCACAGTATATCAATAGTGATGTCCGTGGATTGCCATTCCACATGACCACTGCCAAGCCATTGAGTGGTTTTGTTCAGCGCCTCAAAGGAAAGCAGGGACGGTTCCGTGGCAACTTATCAGGGAAGCGTGTAGAGTATACTGGCAGAACAGTTATATCTCCTGACCCAAATTTGAAAATTAGTGAGGTCTGGCTTTCTACTTAAACATGAAATCCGAGATGCTTCACTTTGTTTCTTACAATTCTTTTGAATCTGCTGACAGGTTGCTATTCCTATCCTAATGGCTCGGATTTTAACTTATCCTGAGCGTGTTTCACATCATAATATAGAGAAATTGAGGCAATGCGTTCGTAATGGCCCCAACAAATATCCTGGCGCAAAGTTTATACGGCAGCCTGATGGTACTGAAATGTAAGTATTAAATGTTTTGTAATTTTATTTTCTCAGTACCTCTTTTGCGGTATGCTTAACTCTAATTTTTACTTATTTTTCATATGGCAGATCATTAATGTTTTCATCTAGAAAGCGCCATGCAGATGAGTTGAAGTATGGTTACATTGTGGATCGTCATCTGGAAGATGGAGATATTGTCTTATTTAACAGACAACCAAGTTTGCATCGAATGTCAATCATGTCCCATCGGGTACCTACTGCATCTGACACATATATGATAGAATAACCTTAGATTTTTCATTTGTATCGTCATGTATTTGTTGTCTCCAGGCAAGGATAATGCCTTGGCGCACCCTGAGATTCAATGAGTCAGTTTGCAATCCATACAATGCTGATTTTGATGGTGATGAGATGAATATGCATGTACCACAAACTGAAGAGGCCCGTACTGAGGCTCTTATGTTGATGGGGGTAAATAACATTTGACTTTTTATATATTTTATTTGGCTTTGGTTACTCACTCTGCATGTGTGTTATTTTTCCTCATGATACAATCAGCTGCTTTAGTTTGGCATATTATGTACATTGTTTGATTTTTTGACTTAGATATAATATCATGCTAACAGTCAGCCTTACGTACTTCGTTACTCTTGGATAGACTGCATACTTTGTGTGGTGAAACAATTTTTTGTACTGGTCCTTGTTGTCCTTCTACTGTCTTCTCTTTTTCATACGTGAGAAGAGATTGTCATGTATTTTGCAACCATACTGAATAACACAATACCATTATCTGTTGTCTCAGTATTGGCTAGCTTTTCCTGGGGCAACCGGTTCAGGTTTTGCTATATTTAATTCTCTTTTACATTTCCGACGGCAGCTATATGGTTGTCGGTTGGAAACAGTATAAATTGTGGTCAATTGCTTTTTTATTTGTGGCGTCGTTAGAGGATCCTATGATAGGATTCTTGCCATGCTTAAATATTATCATACTAATGAAACAAATGTTTACTTATTAGCATATAGTTTTGATGGTGAACCATCCTATGACTGGAAAGTTGTCGAAAAGATCAGCAAATGGGTACTTTTGGTACTTTCAGACCAAGTTTCTTCATGGAATGCCCAAATATAAGCCAAATTAGGAGAATGGGTCCTTTTTTCCCTGTAAAACCAATTGGGGAACAAGGGATGGAAGAAACGCAGGCTAAAGTCTTCCAAATAACCCTTTTCCCTGATGGAGAATGAGTTCCTGTTGCGTCTGAAATTGGTTTAAGCCATGGAGTTCCTATAGATTTCTGGTATCTGGAAGACTCAAGTACCTTGACATGCATGATCACATGGTGCTGTGGAGAATTGTCAAAAATCATTAAATTTCATCATTCAACTCTTTCAATCTATGGTGCAATTATACATGATTTTTTCCCCCACATAATTGTGAATAAGTTAATTGGTACCTGTATGTGAATGAACTTTGACCATGCTGACCAGGAATGTGTAGAAGATGGCTGTGTCTATATAGCTTGTCATTTGATATTCCATTCATTCTACTACTGATTGTTGGTGGCACTGCTGCAGGTGCAAAACAATTTATGCACTCCAAAGAATGGTGAAATCTTGGTTGCTTCAACGCAAGATTTTTTAACTTCATCCTTTCTTATAACAAGAAAAGACACCTTCTATGATCGCGCTTCCTTTTCGCTTATGTGTTCATATATGGGTGACGCAATGGACCCAATTGATCTACCAACACCAGCCTTAGTTAAGGTGAGATTAGGGGGCATACTTGCTCTACTGTCAAATATTGTTGATCAGTGCTCTTCTACTAATCTGTTTATTGCTGTTATGTCACTATTTCTTGTAAATATTTATATGACAACTTCTTTCCTGTACTTCATATTTTTTGCTTCCATGCTCTGTCATTAGACTTCTAGTGCACTTGTCTTGCATGTTTATCAAATTAGCTGCTTTTCGTGATGAAATTCAATATGCTTGTGCCCCTCACTTGTCTTCCTACACGTGATTGGTATTCATGTACGGGTCATTGTCCTTTCTTACTTTATCTGTGTATATATCTTTATTGATCCGTATTTTTTGGTGTGTGTTGGGTCGTCTTAATGTCCGCGTGAAGATGTCTTCTTTCTTTCTTTTGTATATCTTATTTTTGCGGGTGTATATTTCTCTTTCCTCACAAGATGTAGGAGTGTTAGGCCCAAACCAAGCAGCAGGAGAAAGTAAAGATTGGTTCTGGTTTCTGACAATTTGGTATCACTTTGTGTAGTCTGAGCTGCATAAAGGTTGAATTTGGTACATAATAGATGGTTCAAGAGTTGGTGCTATGAAAATTCCTGTGCAAGATGAAACTATTAGCTGTATCTGTGCTTTTCGATATATCTTTTCCTATATGCGAGAGCCACCTTCATGCGCAATGCTCATTGATTCAAATGTGGATCTTGGTGCTGTCAAGATGAAGAAGGGGGTTATTATGATCCCCACATTTGTGCCTTATATGAGATCAAGTAAAGATCACCATAAATGTGGGACGCAAAGCCTTGGTGAGGGTTGGCGGTGCTTGGAGAAAGAAAAAGGACCTCTTTTATTTCCAACTGCAACTGTTGGTTTTAGTTTAGAAGTCATAACTTTAACAGAAATGAGGAATAGTACGGTACAACAGGTGTACACAAAGTATCCAGATTATTGCTGCATAATGTCTTCAACATTTAGACCTGAGTTAGTATTAAAACTGCTTGGAGCTGTAAACTAAAGGAAAAAGGATGCAAAATACTCCCTAATCTGCTTTAGGCATGATGCTGAGATAGTTTTCGTAACCACAAACCTATTTTTGTGAATATAACAAACGTTAGAATCCAGATTGCTTTTGTAAATTGTAATTTCTTTCGAAGTGTACACCATGGTTCTTTACTCTTGTCAGAAGTGGTTGATTTATGGGCCATTTTCTTCTGTATGTCAGAAGGCTTTGGTGTTTAATCATGGTTTGCCCTTTTCCTTTTTTGCAGCCAGTGGAGCTTTGGACTGGTAAACAGTTATTTAGCGTACTATTGCGTCCTCATGCAAAAATGAGAGTATATCTAAATCTTACAGTAGCAGAAAAGAGTTATGGGAAGTCTAGAGAGACAATGTGCCCGAAGGATGGATTTGTTTATATCCGTAACAGTGAGCTAATCAGTGGGCAGCTTGGGAAGGCTACAGTAGGTCAGTCTCCTTTCTATGTTTTTGCTATTTGTCTGGATGGCAGTTTTATCTCTCTCCTGAGATGTTTTGGCTCCTTCAGCAATCAGTTTGGAAAATGCAAGAGGTTTATCAGCAATCACAGCTTTTCAATTATGTAGTTGGCTTTTTTAATGCATAAAAATGCACCGGAGGTTTATGTACCTGTGTATGTGGCAGATTTGGTGGGCTGTTTCTAGATACCAGAATCTTTAGTCATTTCTTGTGCTTCCAAAATCCACCTGATTCTTGAACGCCGAATTTTGTATATTGAGCGTTACGACTTTGTGCAGTCCTTTATCCTAGAATTCAACACCAAGATTTCTCTAAAGCTTCATAATATAGTTCGGAGAGGAGTTTATGCACAATTACTCCGTTTCTTCTAATTGTTATCATACAGTTAGTTTTAATATAATATAATATATCCCGAAGGTTGCAACTGCTGAATGGAGACTTTGCACCTTATAAATCTACTAGTTGTTGAGCAAGTGCTCTGTAATGGATGACCATTTGTCTTCCTGACCACGCACTCCAAATCTCTGAAATTTGACTGAAAATCAAACATGTTGAGATTATTAGCTTCATGATATTTGGATTGATCGGAAACTTAGAGGAAGAGGTTCCATAATAGTACCTGCATGAAATGATCAAGAAGAATCTAACTTTATGTTCTAAAATGGGATATGGCTCTTGAACGAGTAGAGAGAAAGAAGAGGATTGATGTCACTAAACTGCGATAAGTTTGGGATGGGGCTTTGTTGAGTTGAGTTTTATTTTGCTGGAGATATTCTGAAGTAATCTTTGTAAAAGTGTTTGCTGACATAAAAATATAATGTTTTCCTTGCATTTTCTGATGTTGCAATCTATTGGTTCTGAGGTTTTGTGGCATGACGGAAACTAGGCTCTGCTGAGGGGAAAAATGGCTACTTTTATCTTAATCTTGTTTGTAGCAGTAAAGTTGTTGCACTTCCAAAAACTTTTAACTGTTGGATGAGGGTTTAAGAAAGCAAGCATAGCTAGTACATTGAATCTCTATTCTTGTTCTGAAATTGCTCTTGTAATATATTTGTATAAAAACTGAGACATTTTAATACCATAATTATCTGTTTAGTTAAGTTATTACTGAGGGAGAAATTCTTCTGACCGATGTAAATTCTCTCGTAAGACATGGAATGGATGTGAGTTTGCTTTACTGTGCAATTCCAAATATGGACTCTCAGGGAGTGGAAGTGCTTTATTTATCTTTCTGGTGTAAGCTCATATGTTTATTCGCCTAATATGCAAACAGGAAATGGGAGCAAAGATGGTCTTTACTCTGTGCTTCTCAGGGATTACAGTGCACATGCTGCTGCCACTTGCATGAACCGTTTAGCAAAGTTAAGGTAAGATAGTAGCAGCTCTAAAGGCACTGGATCAGCTATTTTCTTGTGCATGTATTTATCCGGAAGGAACTCTCTTTACTGGTTACAGCTAGCCAGCACAATTCAGTATGCTGGCAATTTTCATTGGTGTGATTGACTGGTCTGAGTTATTTCTAGTGAAACTGTGCGGTCTTAAACAATGTTTCATTTTTTTTGAATCTCTTCTTCAAGAGTTCTCAGGTTGTTATGTAAGTGTTTAACGCTGCTGCTAAGTTGATGATTTGTGCCTGGTTAAGTAAGGATTTTCTTAATGGTATTCAGAACTGATACAACCCAAATCCGATATCTACCTTTCACTTTTTTGCTTTGCCTTGTCTACAATTTCAGATTTCTTATCTGATTTTCTTTCGTTAAGTTTAGCACGAGAGTCTTCTTTTAACTATCTTAGATGACTCCATAACTGATGTACAGCCATCGGAATCTCTGTTCTCTCCATGCTATCTGTGGATTTTCTTTGTTTAATGTCAAGCCTGCTTGTCCAAATTATTTATTCCAGTAGTTATCCATTTTCAATAGCCTCTAGCATTAACTTGTTAGAAAACAATGTAGCTGTAGATGGCTAATATTTGGTCCCATGGCTTTACAAAAAATCGAAATCAGGCATAAAAGCAGAATCCCGCTAATTTTTAACAATTAGCTGAAGCATCATGGCCAAGATTGACCAACTTATCAGCAAAACCATGATTTTTACTAGCAGTGCAAAAGAAACTTGAGCTTGGCAAAAATTTAAGGCTCAAGCTCGACCTCATGATTCAAGAGCTTGTCGAGGTCTAGCTCATTTAATAAAAATGATTTTAGTTATTGTTTAAAATAAATTTGAAATAATTACTTTAGGACATTCTTTAGATCTAATATAAAATATATTCCCGACTTTTTATAAACTAATGAGACAACTTAACAGATAGGACAACAATCAATATAAAAAAGGACATATAGAATAATAATAGTTTCAGTATTTTTATTAATTAATTCATAATATTTAAAGTTTTACAAAGTATACGTACATGACTTTAATTTAATGTTTGGAATATATAACTTCATAATATCTTTATAATGTTAGTTTAATAGTAACAAATCAGTAAACATGTAAAATATGTATCAACTTATGTAAATACTTGGACATAACTTGGTTTAGTTATATATTTATTAGATTAAAAAGTTCCGATAAATTATGAAATGAATCCAATAGTCCTTAGAGTATGTCATTTTAAAAATATGTTTGTCTAGAGAAAGTTCTCTTTTTTAATTGAGTTATATAATACATTAATTATAACAATATATAACATTGAAAAACTATTTTCTGGAAATAGAAGGAGAATAATAATTAAAATATATTATTAAGATTTGTTTTTAAATTCTTATATTTATCACCAATATAAAAATTATAGAAGAATTGGTAATAAATCAAGCAATAGTTGATCATAAACATATATATAATGCTATTTCATGAAAATAGAATTTTCAACACCATTGTTATTATTATCATTAGTATTAACGCATGGGTATTACCAAATTTAACATAGTAAAATAAAAATATTACATACTTTTACATTTGGTAAAAACATATACTCTATGATAAATATGAAAAGTTAATATTATTTGTTAGAATTTATTAATTTATAGAAGTACAAGAGATTAAGAATTGACATTAGAATATATCAATGAAAATCATATGCTTTATATTAAATAATTATATGATCACTTAGATTCAGGTTATCTTTAGACAGATATAAGATAATATAAGTAAAGATATCATGTTTTTGTTATTATATAACATTAAAATATGAGATTGATTTAGTTTATTGTGAAATATTTTATATGTTAACCTGATATAGTATTGCATATGTATTTGAAAATATGAAATATACTTAAAAATAAAAAGAATAAAAGAAAAAAGGCCTGCGAGCCAGCTACTTGCTTTCGAACAGAAATTAGTTATACTCGAGCTAGGTTTTTCAAGGAGCTCGAGTTGAGTATTAGTCAAGCTTGCTCATTGAGCAAGCCAGATTGGGTGATATTCAGCTTGGATTAGCTTGTCACTTAAAATCCACAGGCTAACCACAACTCCTATAACTTAGAATAACTGGATTTACATCAATTATGTCTTCTTGCAAGTTCTTCGGCTGTAAGGAGCTCTTGTTGAGTCTCAAATCGTCGACTGGATGCTGATGGATAGATTACATAGTTTCTAATTGTAGTCTTCTTGGTATCCTTATTTTTGTTCCTGTGAGGGAGAAGGGAGACACATATCCAGAAAGGTGTTAAATGGCCAGAAAACGTTCAGTTGATTCTAAGGCTGAAAATGGACCTGAGTATTGGTTAATATGACCATTGCTTTGAGCTGCAAGGAATGTCGGAAGACTGGGCTATTCCATTTAATGTTGAATATGGTTGTGAAAATTATGTGATATTTAGCAAGTTGGTTGGTACTGCATTACTGTAATTGGTTTATTTACAGTATCAGTGCCTCTTCTTCATGTCCCACTTGGAAAAGTGGAGACCACTAAGAATAAATGTCTGCAATATTCTCCAACAAAGTATTATCTGAGAAAGTAACACAGGGTAATTTCTGCAGTTTTCTTGTCTAACATAGAGCAAGATATGGTTATGCATCTCTGTAATGCTGCTGGCAAATCAGACATGTAAGGTGATGGAAAAACTAAAAAACTGAGTGGTATTTCGGTTGAGAGGAGTAAAACTCATAGTTTAGAACTGAACCTTTTAGTCAGCTGATATATTTAGCTTATGGTTCTTATGTCATTGATTGATGTGGGTGGGGCAAATAATTTCTTCTGTTAATCTGTTCTTGCCTTCTTGTTATTTCAAAGAAACAAATGGCTGAATTCTCTGTTGATTACTTTTGTTGTTATAGTGCTCGATGGATAGGAAATCATGGATTCTCAATTGGAATCAATGATGTGACCCCTGGTGATGTATTAAACAAGGAGAAGAAGTTGACAATTGATAAGGAGTATGGCCAGTGTACCGACTATATAGAGAGCTATAATTCTGGCAAGCTGGAGCTGCTACCAGGCTGCAATAGGGCTGAGACACTTGAAGCCAAGATAACTGGAACCCTTAACAATATTCGGGAAAGAACTGCAAATGTGAGAGTCGATCTCTTTTCTAAGTGTGCTGTTGTTGGTGATTGAATTTTGTGTAAATGTTTGCCTAAACTATGGGATTATTTTACGAAAGGATCTCAATATGGGGATTTTGTTTGAACTTGCATCTTGTAGCCGTCTTGTTGTTCACTTGATTGGTGTGTCCATCATTTCATCCATGAGTGCTTTTTTATGAAATTTGTTTCTGCACATTGGAGGTTGAGCTTGCCCAAGGTAAGTGTGAACAGAAAGTAGGGACTACTTTTACGTTAAGCTGTGAGCCTCTTCTCTTACTGTTCTTGTGCATACTTCTCAGGAATTGAGCTCATGACATTTGTGGGAATTGTAAGTACCTTGGATCTGCATATTCCATTTTATTTTTCCATAAATATAGCAGCCTCAATTGGTCCACCTTCTGTCCTGCACGCACTTCCGACCATGAACTTTGTGTGCATGTTAATGTTATACAAGAGTATTACAAATTCCATGGAAAATTTTGTTCTCTCTTGTTGTTTAACAGTGTATTTAGTATTTTTGTCAGACATGCTTGAAGGAAGCCTTTATCATTATTTGAAATTGTTTTGGTAGGTCTGTATGAAGAATTTAAATTGGAGGAATAGCCCCCTAATCATGTCACAATGTGGTTCCAAAGGATCTCCTATCAATATCTGCCAGATGATTGCATGCGTGGGCCAGCAATCCGTTGGAGGTCGTAGAGCTCCAAATGGATTTGTTGATCGAACTCTGCCTCATTTTGAAAGAGGAGCTAAGGACCCAGATGTAAGTTAATTATGCCTTGTTATTTTTGGTAAACTTTGTTGTGCTTTCTGAGTAGAGTAGATTGTCATGCTTGGCCTAAATGTTATTTTTGGTAATTTGGCAAGAATTGGAAGGCTTATTTAATTGATACAAGGCCAACATTATGTTAAGACTAGACAGAAATACAAATATGGCATAGATGTGGTTGATACTGAAAATACTGAAGATAAATAAGGAAAATATACAAAAAAATCTTCCAACATTTTTATTTGCAATCACCACTATATGACTGATTCATCGAGGTTGATGGGTTTGGCAAGGGAGACTCGCATACTAACCAAATATAGTGGAGGACAGACAACTACAAATTGAAGTTTGACGTCCTGTTTCACAATAACTTGAAGAAAGTTAAAACAACATACAAGCATGTAAAAGGATTATCTCTAGACATTATGGCTGCTTGAACTCCTTGGACTCTACGACTTTTGCCAAAATAAGTGAGCTGAAATAATCTGTGACTTTCAACCAATGCACACCCTGGTAGTCCTCATCAAAAGTCTGTCTACGAACACAAGATGAGGCTGAGCTTCAAATTCAGACTCTTCTAACTATCCAATATTCTCTCATGTAAATGCATCACCCATGATTGTATCTAACCTGGATCTATTAGTGGGGATTGAAATCCATATGTTCTGATTGAGCATGTGTCCAGAGGCCCTTATTTGTACCATACATCTAACCACTTGGTAGCATATGACTACTGAATAGCCTTTGTACTCCAGGAGCTGCCGACTGTATCTCCCCCCTACCCAATCAACCATTAATCGTGGATATAACTTGGGTTGAGATGGGGATCTGAAACCAGCCAATCAGTTTTGTACTCGATCCCTTCTTAATTTGTATAGTTTGAGGAATTTGGTAACTACTTCTCCTGCCATGCTTCGCACAACGGTCATTGGTCCCATGTCTCAGCTTGATCACCGTGTGGATCTTATTTCTAATTTATCCACTGTAGACACTATAGAAAGGTGCCACTGACTTTTCTTGTACTTTCCTGAGAAATATCTCGAGGCTGATGACCCAGACCCTCCGTTAGAAAAATGTCACCAGCCTGGGGCTCGGACTTAGTTTACTGGCTTGGGACTGTAAGCACTGCCGATTTGCCAAAACAAGTCTGCAAATTGAATTGTACCTTTGGGTGGTGCTTCTGACTAAAAACCCTCAGCCAGAGGTCTAAACCTGAGCCCAATTAAACTCCTTTCAATAATTTCCAGCTCGAAGCTCTACCGACTCAGATGCCCAACCACTCCTCAGTGCCTTTGAAAGCCAATTATTGCATCTTGTTTTGCTGCCCCAGTAGCTGCCTCCCTATATCCACAAGATCCTTTTTGGTGTATCCTTTGGTCCATTCATGTCTGAGTCCTGTTAAATTGAAGGACCGAGTATGAGCTAATTCAGCTAGGAATAAGGGTTGCAATTGCTGCACTTCTGGACCATTTCCCAACCATTTCCAAGAGTACCAGCTGAGCCTCATTCTCCTGCCTCACTGACCCTGATGTAGCTATTTCTGGAAGTTGGGGCCGAATTCATTTCATGCATCAAACCTAGAAAGCAGCAAGTGTCACGTGTGTCTAGGTTTGACCTCCTTTTGTTTTGGGAAGGGTGTTAAAGCAACAGCACACAAGTATCCATCCTAAGCTGTAGGAACCTAAGCTGCCCGGCCAAGCCTGGCAGAGCTTGGCAGTGAATCCACCTAGCACCTCCTTTCTAGTGCTGTCAGTGTGGGGGACTCTGTTTCATTCACCTGTTTTTTAGACCTGATGGTTGCACCCTTTATTGAACCTGGATGTTCAATAAAACATAGCTCTGACATGGCTAATACAGTTTTCTGTCAAAATAAGCTGCCAAATATTCATTTTCATCATCCACTCAGATTCTTGATAACTTGAACTTGGTAATATCCAACTCGAGGTGTTGAAACAAAATTCGTTGTGGTATAAGTATTAGGTTAATCAGATTCAGCGTATAGTATAACTGTCAACCTAAAGAATGTTCAACAATCAGCCTAATTAACGAGGCAAGTTGGGCACTGAAACCCAGATGGGATTTGGGAGTATGAGAGTATGGGGCTCCTCATCTGAACACAAGTACTGTTTACTTAAATATACTCACTGGACCTCCATCAACAAATCTCACCAAATGAATGAATAATCCATAACAATCTTCTGCTATTTTACCCTTGATAATCACATGTTGTATTCATGGAATCCCATCGTATATGAACTTCTCAAAGCTTGGCACAAAAAAATTGCATACCTTTTCCATTGGAGGCTTTGATCCAAGTTTCCCAATCAGTGCAACTCTTGAATGATCCCCATATTTGTTAATCTCCTACTTGAGAAGAAAGCCATACATTACCATTTTGAAGTAAAAGTGGAAACTAGCCTTTGCAGAACTTACATGGCAGATGTGCTCATTCCCTTGGGAATTTAGCTATGGGGAACCCAAAACCATTTTTGTTTTACTATTTCATAGAAGTGATATCTTATATTATGGCAGTCTTATTGTAGGATACAAGTGGCAGATAAGCTGCTTGTATTTCCTTATGAAAATGTTTTTCAAATATGTTGGTAATAGTTCAATGATGATTCACAAGACAGGTGAAGATATTTGCTAGGTTAGTTTATTCTTTAATCAGCTAAGTGTTTGGGCATATAGGACTCATGTTGCGATACTGAAGTGATTCATTCTTCATGCATTGTATTACATGGTTAGGCCAAAGGGTTTAATTGGTATTATGCACTGTTAACCTCCACTTATCCTACTTTAATGTAAATGTGAACTGTCTTCAAGGGATTGCTTAGTCATGATACAAGCTTAGTCACAGGCTCCAGGATCCTAAAAGTAAACTTAGACTATGACACTTACATTGCTTCATGGCAACTTTAGAATTGAACTTAGACTGACACTTACGCCGCGTCATGAATATATTGATGGTTGTTTCCTGATTTAGGACTTATTATAGACTGTGATATTATCAATTTCATGCACACTGATCAGGCCATATTTGGGTCTCAGTGACTACTCAACAAGATTGTATCCAATTTACTAGAACTTAAATAGTACCAATATGTGCTGAAAACACTGTAAACTTCAATCCATGGATCCTAGAAGAAAAATTTAGAAAAATTAGAACATAAGCATCATATCTACTTAATACCATTTCCTAATTGTTGCCGTGCATCATTCTCTTACTGGATTCTGAGTGCTTCTGAATTTCAAAATTTGTCAGTATGTGTGGATAAGTTATCTTTATGCTTTAATTTATATTCTCAAATTAAAAATTTATACCCGCTGTTGCTGAATTTCACTTTCTTTTCTTGAATTCAGGCTAAAGGCTTCGTTCAGAATTCCTTTTATACTGGTTTATCTGCAACTGAATTTTTCTTCCACACCATGGGGGGGAGAGAAGGTCTTGTGGATACAGCAGTATGTATTATTTCTTGCTTTTCCAGACTTGTTTATGAGACTACCAATTTAAATTCCTTCCTCAATTATTCTCCTCACCATCAGCTTGGGGGTCCTTGAATTATTTGACTCGAGAACATGCTTGATACCCCATCTACTTTGTCATGTTTGGAATGTTTGTCCCTACAATTGGTGAAGATGTGCAAACAATAATGGAAATCAGAAGCCTGACCTGAAAATTTGAGCTCTGTGACATGAAATAAGAGTTTCTGGTTAAAATGACTATGCCCTTGCCTGTTCTGGAGTATTATCTTTAAGGTTCATTATTTTTCAGTTAAGGGTAGTCTGCTACCTTTCTGTTTCACGTGGTTTCAGTTATTAGTTTTTATTAGGGGTTCGACTGTGATTTTGGGACTCATTAGTCATCTAGGATTTGTATTAAAATTAATTAACTACCCGGTTTTGTAGTTGGAGTCTACGTCTTAGCCAAGTAATAGCTTTTAAGGTGTCTAACTACTTTAGTATCTTCTTGCCTCTATAAAGTTGATATTCTTACGAAGAATATTGTTTATGTTGCTTCAAACAGTATGAAGAAAAGCATCTATCTTCTCTTTTATTCTCTCCCTTATTGTTTCTTTTCTTCTTTGTTTCCTTTGTTGCGATGGTTGAATTGTCATAATTTGTTTTCATCACGTTTTCCCAATGACTTAGAATCCATGCATATCTAGCAAAACAAACTCGAGGAAAAAGCCTCTTTTTCTTAAAGTCATTGTTCACCAGCCAGATAACAAGAAGCGTTTGCAGCCAGAAAGGAGTTCCTGTATAGATGCTACTGCCGTCTGGAGAATATTTTTAAAAGTTCTCTCTTTTTGGATTTTGTTTTAATCCTCTGAGGAACAGTTCATTTGCTTGATACTTGGAATAAATGATCGATATAACAAGGATTAAAAGATTTCAAAGCTTTGCTCAAATCCCTTTGTTTGGAAGATTATTACTTGTTGTTTTCAGTTTCATCTATACTGTGGCTCAAAGTAAGTTAACGTTTGGTCTTTGTTCAATTCATTTGTTCTAGTAGTTTTATTAACAAGTAAAATTATTTTGCACAGGTCAGGTTTTTAACATTTTTATTGTTCTTTCTGAAAAACTACACAAGACTAGTTTATGTTATCGACCTCTCGCTCTTCCAGAAAGTACTTCCATTTCTTAAATGTTGAGGAAATGGATGGGCATTTACGTGCTAATTTCTTATGATTATCTCAAGAACATAGCCTTTTTTCAGTTTGGGCTGAAAGAAAACTGGGCAAAGCCCAATTTTCTTTGAAGATCGCCCAGTTTACATAAAGGCTGGGTTTGTTGAAGCCCAGCCTTTATTTTATTCTTTTAAAAAACATTAAAAAGATTTAGAAAAGAAACCAAAAAGAAGAAGCGATGGGGAAGAAATGGAGTGAGAGTGATGGATAATTTATATTTATTCATTTTTATAATGGTTGTTTTACATATTTCTATTTTATATCTAATTGTTTGTGCATTATTGATGTTAATAGATAGTGATGTATGAATATGTAACTTTATTTCTGTTAATATGAGCCATGCTTTAAAGAGGTGTGCGGCGCAAGGGGACCTTTGCGCATGACGCGACTTTAACACTGCCTAAAAGGCCTGTTAGTTTGTGTTTTCAAATTTCAGTTTTTGGTGAAAAATGTGTTTTCAATTTTATATAGGTCTTTATGAAAAATGAGTGTTTGGATTAGATAATCGGATTGTGTTTTTAATTGAATTGTGGTGTCAAATCATATATTTTCAATGAGATAACATATAAATAAACATTTTTTCACTGTTTAAAACAAGCTGGAAATGGAAACACAAACAAACAGTATCTTGCATGAAGTAGTATTCTTGAATTTGCTGTGTTCCTCCGCTTTGTCTCGAATATTTCATGAGTGCTAAAGCTACCATCAATAAGAATCATTATTATTCCACCTGCCATGTCATAGACAAAATGCTGAGGCCTCTGGCACCTTTACTCCCCCTCCTTTGCAGCCGGTCCACTGTCATCTGTTAAATTTTCCTTTATGACTGAACTAGCCAAACATGGAAAATATTATCATGTTTCCTGCGGTCGTTTTTTATCATCTCAACCGAGTGTTTTCAATCAGTAAGCAAAGGCTAAGACCGATTGCCTCTTTAACACCATGGGGTTTTAGTACGCTCTAATTTTGAATCTGTTAATCATATTCAAGTGTGGGTCTACTTGAAGTTAGTTTTTGTCGCTGAGAATCAGTTAATTAAGCAGTTCTGAGGTGCTATTTTCAATCAGAAATCATAATTTACAAAATTTTATTTAAACAGTATGACAATATGCCAATCAGAAATCATAATTTACAAAATTTTATTTAAACAGTATGACAATATGCCAAAGTAACATTCTTGTTTTAGTATTTCTCAAAAATGTGAACTTTTGTATGCTTGGTTTTCAAATAATTGCAAAAGGTATGGAAAGAATTTTGCCTTTTGTCTTGGGTTGAATAGATCTTATTGAGGGCTGAATAGAGTAATGGAGTTACTGATTTTTTTGTGGCATTCATTTGTCTACTAATTGGGATATGAGTCGATATTGGATGTTGGCAGTGGTCCCTGAATTTACAGAGTATAACTGAATTGTGGATTTACTGGGTTATCAAACTTGACGTGGTTTGCTTTCTTTCAAATCAATCAGGGTTTATACATGTATTCTCAACCGTAGATGTATTCTCCTAACAAAGTAATGACTTGTTTAAAACTTTGTCAAATGACCTAATTATTGCATCGTATAGTATTGGGATATATCGTTGCAAATTTAGTAAATTGTTTGTAATATGGGGTCATGAGCTACAATTTTCCTGGGAGATACAGTTGTTTGACTTATTTGCATAATTCACATCCACTTGCTTATTTGCTTAATCTATTTGTTGTATAGTCTTGGGTTGAATTTTCTTCTGTTATGGAAATGTTACTTCATCTAGTGAATATCATGGGGAGTTTTCACAATTTTTATCATACTCCCTGGCAACTCAAGTTAAAATAAATTTAAAACTTCTTTTGCTGTTGCAGGTTAAAACTGCTGACACAGGGTATATGTCTCGTAGACTTATGAAAGCTTTGGAGGACCTATCAGTGCAGTATGACAATACAGTGAGAAATGCCAGTGGTTCCATTGTTCAATTTGTGTATGGGGGTGATGGTATGGACCCTGCACAGATGGAAGAGAAAAGTGGGCTTCCACTTAACTTTGAAAGATTATTCATGAAAGCCAAGGTATTGGTATCATCCTTTCTGCGCTGCTCTTCTTGGGAAATTCAACTGCATCTTGTAGCTGTTTATAAAGATTCTTCAGTTTCTTTCTTGTGTTATTTTGACAGGCCACCTGCCCTGCAGCAGAGGAAAAGAGTTTAAATACTGAAGAAATAAAGAAAATAGTGAACGAGATGATTGAGGAAAGGCTCCCAAAATCGACCATGGATCTTGAAGAAGAGTGCTTAAAGGATCCTCCTCCATCGGATACGCCATCTAAAAAGGAGACCTTGGAGACTTTTGATAAATCATTAAAAAGTTTCATTGAGAAGAAACATCCTAGCTCAGATCTGATGCTCAAATTGAATGAAGGGGGATATTCTGGAGAGGATCAGGTTTCTCTGGAAAAACTGGCTTCAAATGTATCTGGGATTACTAGGAACCAACTAGTGGTAATTTTCTTCCCTCATCCTTTTTCTCTAGCACTAGGTGATATTTTCAATTGATTTGTATGGACTTAATTGCTTTAACATTTTTCTGGAAACATTAGCAATTTGATTGGATAATTATTAATTCCATCCCTTTAGATGGGCATATCACAAACTTTTCAATAAATGGCTTTTACTGGAGCACAGCCTGAATTAGTACTGGAGAAGGCTTGACTTGGTTGATAATCACTTTATAACCCAGGTTAACAGTTTGGTAATAATTTTCAGAAGAGGACCCTCAATTAGTACTGGTGAAGTCAGTTGATAATCATTTTGTAACCCCAGTTCCTAACACCTGATTGTTAAAAGGCTACAAAAGGTTGTAACTTGATATAATAATACCTAAACTTCTGTGGAGTCTTTTTACAACAATTTCTGACTGAACCTAGATTCTGTGGATGTTTGACATCATTTTTACTTCTTAAGTTTGTGTTGAAAAGGATATGTTCAGACAACTACTAAACAGCTAATGTGGCTGGTTGGCTACTTTAGTTAATCACTTTTCTGTCATGTGAGTTTATGCGTGCATCTGTGGTATGCAATTGGGGTCTGGGTTGGGGTTGGTGGGGGGGGGGCAACGAGAGAGCGGCCTGGCATGCCTCTCTGTGTGTGTATGTCTAAGAGAGAGCTTTTATTCCTTTCTTATAAACCTTACAGTTATTAGGATCCAATGTCCTAATTTAATTTTTTAGATTCTTTTACTGCAAAATGCTTTTTATTATAAATAATTTATTTGGTTACGACACTCCTTTTACAAGGCTTTGAAAGTGGTTGGTTTCATTTTTCTTTTTTTTTTTTTTTGAACAAAAATATCAACATAAGGATGCACCTGAGCCATCTTGATAATCTCTTTAACTAATTATGTTCTTAATTGAATCATAAGGGTTGTGCAATCATTTCCCATCGCTGCATACACACGCACTCACATTGATGGTATGCTTATTCCTTTAAAAACTTTACATTTACTGGGATCAAAATGTCTTAATTTAATATTTTAGAATTCTTTGACAGCGAAAATGCTTATTATCTAAATATTTTCTGTTATCACAGTCCTTATATGAGGTCTTAAAAGCTGTCTGTTTTCTGTTCTTCGAACATAAAAATCAACATAAGGATGCACCTAATCCATGTGGATAATCTCTTTAAGTAATTATGTTCTGAATTGTGTCACTAGGGTTGTGAGTCATTTTCTATTGCTGCACAGACACGAACTCATTTTGGTAGTATGCTTATTCCTTTCTTTTATAAACTTTGCAGTTAGATAGAAAATGTCTTAATTTAATATTTTATAATTTTTTGACTATGAAAATCCTTATCAATCTAAATCTTCTTTTGTTATGAAAAGTCCTTTTATGAGGCTTTAAAAGTTGCCTGTTTCATTATTCCTGTTCGTCCCATAAAATCAACATATGGATGCACCTAAGCTATCTGCATAATCTCTTTAAGTAATAATGTTCTGAGTTGTTTCACTAGGCTTGTGGAATCATTTTCTATGGCTGCACACACGCACACATATATATAGTTTTCTGGATCAAGGACTCTCAATCAGTATCCTATCCGTCCTTATAAACATTTACGCTTAAAATTAAAATCTCTTAATTTAGTATTTTATAATTCTCTAACTGGGAGAATGCTAGTTATGCTAAATATATTTTTTTATGACACTCCTTTTATGAGGCCTTAAAAGTTGTTTGTTTCATTGACCTGTTCTTCGAGCATAAAGATCAAAATAAGGAAGCACTTAAGCCGTCTGCATAATCCATTTTAAGTAATTATGTTCTGGATTGTGTCACTAGGGGTTGTGGAATCATTTTTTGTTGCTGCTTGCACGCGGCACACAGAGCATTTTGTAATTTGACATTTGTATCTTACACCAGTACTTTGTTATTATTTTAGGTCTTCCTAGAAACCTGCATAACTCGTTACAATTCAAAGAAAATCGAAGCTGGTACTGCAATAGGTGCAATTGGAGCTCAAAGTATTGGAGAGCCGGGAACACAGATGACATTGAAAACTTTCCATTTTGCTGGAGTTGCGAGCATGAGTATCCTACAATACAATCCTTGCGTAATATTATCTTAGTTAACCTTTTCCGTTATACTTGGTAAACTCCAATATGTTCAACTTAATCTTGTAATAGATGTTACCCTTGGAGTTCCACGGATAAAAGAAATTATCAATGCTGCTAAGAGGATCAACACACCAATCATTACTACAGCTCTGCAGTCTAACGATAATGATATAATTGCTAAATTAGTGAAAGGACGTATTGAAAAAACGCTTTTGGAGCAGGTAAACTTCCTCAATTTGAATTGATGTTCGTGTATAGGGTTCCAAAACATGTTTTAATTCTGGTAACTGTTTTAGCCGCATATTCTAGAGCTTTCTTCTGCAAGAATAGAATAGTTGGTCTTCGTGGTGTGAAGTCATTCTACTATCATCAGCATTCAGTGCTTATTAACAGGAATATTTTAGGATTTTCTTATACTAAATTTAGTAGGTTCTGTTTTCGTTCTGATTCATTTCGCGAGATGCTTCCTGTGGATTGTACTGAGTTTATCTTTTTACTCAGCCATTCCTCTATTCTGTAGGTAGCTAAGAGTATAAAGACTTCGCAAGCATCAAGGTCAGCGTCCATAGTAATAACACTCGACATGAAAAGAATACAAGGTGCACAACTGTCCATTGATGCATATACTGTAAAAGAATCAGTCCTACAAACTCCAAGGATGAAACTGAAGGAGCAGGTGCAATTAGCCAAACATCTTTTCATGTGTGTGTGTGTGTGTATGGACACCCTCTTCTGTTTTGGGTGCTTGCATGTCCGAGTGTCAACAGTTCTCTTTTGGTGCTTGTGAAGAAATTGTTGCTCTTATCACTGATATTATTGTGTATTTGCTGCAGCAAGTTAAGGTATTGAATCCCAGAAAACTCGAAGTTGTTCTGCAGGCTGATAGAAGCAAACTTCATTTTGAGGTTCACGCAATTAAGAATAAGCTCTCGAAAGTTGTTGTGAAGGTGAAACTGATATGAGGAGTTAAATTTTGATATTAGGTTTTGCTATGCTGTAGACAAATACCTTGTCATTTAACAGTGGTCTGATGTTTTAATTGTTTTATCTTGAGCTGAACTATCTCTTTCTATTTTCCTTTTTGCTGGTCTTCTGTGGATGGCAGGGAATCAATTCTGTTGAACGTGTTATAATAGTGAATGAAGCAAAGGAAAAGGATCCAACTCGTAAAAAGCTGAAGTTACTAGTAGAGGGGTAAGTTTCTGTAAAATGTCTGGATTCTTTATTTTCTTTCTCCCAGAGTAGTTTGCAAAGGTTCATCTCTGTTCTTTGACACTGAAAGAATTGCTAGGTATTTTGAATTTAGAAGGCAGTTCATGTTCCATACTCTAATTATGTATTACATCTATATTAATGTTGTCCTCCTATTGGCATACATCAATTTCACAAAATGGACAGTTTGTAGGATACAGCAGTTACATGGTGGACCATCCAATTCTGAAAGAAATGTAGGGCGTGGTACAGCCGGGGTACACAGGCCATATATAACTAATATTTGAAAAATTATACTCAAAGGGCATAAACTATTTCGGATACACTTAATCTGTGTTATTATAATGGTAAGGAAAGAAAGTATATTATGAATTCTTCAATGTCAAATCAAATTTGCCGGAACATCATTCAGACAAAATTTGACAGTTAAGTGAAAATTATAGTATGGGGTAAAATTTTTTGGCATCTTATATGTGTTATAATGTTTTTGCATTCTGTATTTGCACACATCTATTACATCTTATACATGGGCCGTCAAACGTCTGGCCCAAATTACTCCTTTTTATATGTCCTTGGGATGGTTATTGGGTTGTCAGTCACATGCTCATGAAGTGCCATATCGTGCCCAAACCTGCTGCGATTGCTTCTCAGTTGTAGAAGTAAATTCACCATCAGTTTAAGGTAGATGTTTATGGTGCATATTGTCAACAGTTGTGCATGAAAAACACCAAAGTGGAGGAAAGAAGAGACATAAAGGAATTTATGATTTATAGACCTTTGTGGAGAAACAATAAGATATTTTGAGGTAGGGATGTGGCACTTGACTGCTACTAATTACATGTGGAAGAAGATGGTAAAGGAGTAAAACAAGTTCACTTAAAACTTCTGTGTAATATGACCACACCAAGGTTTTTCTCCAAACTTATGTTGTTAAGGATGCAGCTGGGTGATGATAACTTGCTCTTTATGAGAATGTGCAAGCCTGTTGGAGGTTCTTTGTGGTTTCTTTAAACAGACAAGTGTTGCATGAGTTGCCATAATCTCCTTAATTGCATTTAAGTTACCGAGACGTTGTGCTATAATGAAGGTAGCTCTTGGCTTTAGTTGATGAGAATATGTCAGTGACTGCATTAGCTTTCTTCAGCAGAAATTCTATATTTAGGGGTGTGTGAAGGCTTCTGTAGAGAGTATGCTATTTAGGTAGGGCAATAACTTGCAGGATAAATGATCATCATTTGGGTATAAGTTGTGATGGTGCAGACATGTCTTATTAATTTCATTGGGTAGGTTTGGCATGATGGTATTTGGTTAAAGAATAACACCTCTACTGCCGACTAGAATCTCACGCTTAAGCTGCTGCTGGTTCAGGAGGCTTTTGTGTAGTTAATTTTGGTGCTAACTCAAAGTAGGTGTTCTTAGCTTTGGTACAATAGGTGATGCAGGTAACAGGGATGTCAATGTTGAAATGAAAAGATTGATGGGTTGGTAGGAGGACTTTGGTTTGTTTCAGAAGGTGGTGAGTTGGAATGAAATAATACATTTGACACGTTTGACTATGTTCTTTTGTGAAGAAGAAATATAATGAGAGTGTTTTAACTCATTAATATTCCATTTTTAGGCATCAGTTGATATTGGTGGGTGTGTCCTGTTTGTGGGTCAGTTGATGTATTATGTTTTGCTTGAGTTGGTCAGATTAAGAGCTACCCACATTATTCCTATACGTGTGCCGACATTTTAAGATGCACTCATTCAATGGACATACGTGGTGGTGGTGGTGATGAAGGTCGGTATGAGAATAGGGAGCCATTAAGGTGAGAAGATCTGGTCATCTGCAGTTGGCTTTTTTGGTGGAAAAGGAATGGCAAGATGATGAATCGTGAGTGCTTGGTTTTGCTGAGGGTTGCGTGTGTGTGTGAGAATTTGGTCAATGAAATGAGGGGGCAGGGGTTGCAGGGGTATAATTACACTTGTGGATGCGCATCTGAAGGTGGTGGTATAAAAGATAATTTTTCTTTTCTCTATCATTGCCTTTATGCATAGTGCCAGCTTGATTATTATGACGTCTTGTGAAAAGAAAGAGGTTGGCTGAGTTTGTTTATTGGTTTTCAGGGTATGACCTTTTGGGTTGTGAATTTCAAAGAGCATCTCAAGCTAAATTGATTGCATAATTTTGATATGTTACAACATTAAACATTCAGTTTTTAGCGGTAATTTATATCGACAAGCCTCAAGGTTAGAGCACCCTCATGAGGGGGTGTACTTCTAAGTTTTCTCCCTTGAAGGTGTTGATATGAATTACCATTACGACATTAGGTGGTTTGGGGGTATACTTGTAAAGGTAGCAGGTATTTGGAGATAAATCTAAATTACCCCCTAGAAATATTGGAAAAGGGCAAAGAAAATCCCTGGGGAAAAAAAAAAGGCAAAGAGCCTCGCCAACCTTTTAATAAAGAAGCATATTACCCCCCCTCCGCGGAGTAGTGTAGTTCACTCGTCCATTGCGACTGGTTTTAGCTACTTTGGTGTGTAACCGATCACTTTTACCCCTTATTACTGACAAACTGCACATGTTTTCGTAGAAATTATCCATAGAAGAAAACCTCTGGAAAAAGAGAGAAGTGTGCTGCAATATAAAGAAAGAGAAAGTGATAATGTTTTTTAGCTTTTATATTTAGTAATTAGGGGTAAAAGTGACGATTTATAACCAAAATAGCTAAACCAGTCGCAAAAATGTGCTAGTGAACTACAATGCCCAGTAGAGGGGGGTAATATGCTTCTTTATTAAGAGGTTGGGAGCCTACCCTTTTTTTTTTTTTCAGGGTTTTGTTTTTTTGGCCATTTTTCAATATTTCAGGGTGGTAATTTGGATTTATCCTAGGTATTTGTGTAATTAGACCTAAGCTCGGGAGCGTCGATGTACTCTTTTCCAAAGTAAGTACCAATTCAGATGTTCATATTCATGGACTAATCTTATTAATTTCCATGGGTGAAAGTATCATCTCATAGTTCCATACATAGTTACTTGATACTTGGCAAGTTATTTGTGCATAATGTTTTTTTCCTTCCAGGACTGGTCTTTTATCTGTTATGGGCACTGATGGAGTTGATGGTAAGAACACGACAAGTAATCACATCATAGAAGTACAGCAGACACTTGGGATTGAAGCAGCAAGGAAGAAAATAATTGAAGAGATACATTTTACCATGTCAAGCCATGGCATGACGATAGACATACGGCACATGATGCTTCTGGCAGATTTGATGACATTTAAGGTCACTCATATTCTTCAATTTATGTTTCCTTTCTTACGGTGCCACAATGAACTATACTTTTTGTGTCCTTGCTATTACAGCCTAGACACTCGGGCAGGGAGCAAATGTCTGAGTTACCATCATTATTTTCTAACTTATTCTACCTTTGTGTTTCACCTCTTATTATCCATGCTTGTATCTTATTTTTTTTTTAAAAAAAGAAGTAAGACTTCTTTATGATGCAACAAATACACATATGCGGATCTATTTCTTGACGTTATCTCTATTTCCCATCACCTAAAAAGAGATGGGGAGAAAAGGGCTTAACTTTTGGCTAACAAAGATGGAAAACACTGGAAGTGTGGAAGTAGTTCTATCAATAAAGAATCAGAAAAACCTACAAAGTTTTTCATTTTGTCACTAATGCAGTTGAGATCACGTAGGTCTTTTCAGCCTGGCAATGATTAGGCCCTTCGCAGGTTGCAATTGCATAATATTTGATAATTATGAAAATTTCAAGTGTCGTATGGTTTGTTAGTATTGTATACTTTTCTTATTTGAACTTAGTAATTAACTGGTTTCGTTATTCATTGGGTAACTCTTTCAGGGTGAAGTCCTGGGAATAACAAGGCATGGAGTGCAGAGAATGAGGGACAGTGTACTGATGCTTGCTTCATTTGAGAAGACAGCAGATCACCTTTTCAATGCTTCTGTGAGTGGGAGAGTGGATAGGATTGAAGGAGTTAGTGAATGCATCATTATGGGCATACCCATGCAAATTGGGACCGGAATGCTTAAAGTTAGGCAAAGGTGAGTTTATGGTTTGAGGAACTTGTATCAGATAGCATTCACCTTCTCAGGTTCTCTATTTATTTCATGAACAAATCTATAACAGTATCAGTCTTAAAGGTATTTTTCTGACATGAGAAAGGGCTACATGATGAAGAATTCCATTAAATTTTACTGATAGCATGCATTTCGTATACAATAGGAGATTGCTCAGTGACCTAGTAATATTGAAAGAGGAATAGAAAAGAAAGACAATCGATCTACAACGCCATATCCTTTGACCAAATTTAAATAGATGATAGGATCATTAGTGTTCATATTTTGGTGCAGTGAAGGTTGCAGACACAGGTTCAAGAAGTGATTAACATGTTTATGCAACTTAGACTTCTATTTTCTCTTATTTGGAAATGTAGAAAGAAGTCTGAGTTACATGCCTGACATTTTCCAGCATAAGCTCGGCCATATCTAATAATCTAGGTCACTGCCCTCGTGAAACTTTCTAAATTATATCCTTGCTTTACATGTTACATCCGGCAACTCTTTCATTTATATCTCTGTCCTTGTAACTATTCTTTAATATCAAGAGCACTACCTTCATCCTGTTGTATCCATGTATGCAGTGTGCAGCCTGTTGAGTTAAACTATGGTCCAGACCCAATTATATGCTGAAATTCTCAAAGAAGGGACTTGTTCCTTTAAGAGGCATCTGATTCTGCAAGGTTGCTCAGATGACAGTGTATTGGAAGACTCGAGGATGAACTTATGGGTTGCATTTATGTACAGAAATCTGCAGGTTAAAGCTGGCGTTCTCAATCTGATTGTGCAGATGCAGTCTTTGGTCAAAGTTTGCTGCACATTGATGTTCATGTACATACAGTTGTAATCTATTTATATACGAAGAGTCCCAGCCTCTGGGTTTCCTTTTTCACCTCACGTAGTGTAGATTGCATATTTTGGTTCCCATTTGAGAATGGGAAGTCTTATCTGATCCTACCAATTCACATGCTGCAAACAGTCTGGTACGTATAGATGCCTTGTGTATCATCCATCTATACCTTTGCCATCTAACCCAATGAATATATAAAAATAGGACTATTAAAACGCTACTTGCTTTATATTACAGGTTTGGCGAGAAAGCCATGGCAACTCACTGAATACAAGTTTCATCTCGATCTTGAGCACTTACAGAGTCATCACTGGATTGGCTTAGCAACTGCAGCTTGAAATCCTTGAACTGTATGATAATTCAGAGTCAATTCTCCATCCATCCAACAACGGATTGACTTGCAATATTTGCTGCCATGCGACAGTTTTCTCATTGTTTGACAGCACCTACTAGGCATGTTTGGTTTTTATCTATATCCGGTACCTGTTCAAGATTATTAGGTTATGTACATTCAAAGTTTTGTTCTACTTCTAGAATAGGTAACCCCAAGTGACTAAATGTAGTGTGGTATCACAACTGGAATGTGATCTCGATTGAGCAGTATGGAACTATTCCGAGTAACTCGATAATTATAAACATGTTATGTGGTTTTAGAATTAATATATAGTGTAACTTGAGTTCAGCTTCAAATATTATTGAAAAGGAAAATATATTTGAGTTTTGTCGTCCTGATTCGGTTTAAACCATTAATCAGTTTGCCAACTTATAAGATCGTACGGTTTCTTCTCATTTTTCGACTGTTGATTTTTAATTTATTATTACTTTATTGTGGGGGTTGAACACGATGGAGATTTAAAACCAGGCAGCAATTAGAATGTGAAGTGATATCTGAGGTTCACTTGGTATGCTTGGGAAGAATTTGAGACCCAAGCAAACAGTGCAACATGTGCCTAAAGTTAATTTTCTTGTACATAGTCCACCCCCATCTTTCAATGCTGGAGATTCATTTACGTAACGACAAAAAAATAATTTAATTTTATATAAAAAATGAACGCAAAGTTAAAATTAACTTTTTGAACCATTAGTTGAATGCTAGAATAATAGCAACAGAACATTATAATCAGTATTTATGTATTGCTAGATAACAATATTATTATTTATTGGAAGAAAAAAGTCTATGAAAATGCTTACGTAATTAAAATTGTATCCATGCTCCAACTTCCCAAATTTATCATTAGTGTTTTATGTAGGATTTTGTTTTTCTTTTCTCCTGCTTTCAGTATTTACAAGAAATTGAACTATTGAAGACGAACTTGTGAATTCAAAATTCTTGCCTGAAAAGGTAAACATCATTTTTGGTCCTGTTAATTATTCGCATTTAGTCCCTTATATTTCAGCTATCACATTTTGTCCCTAATGTTTAATGTGGCCTTCACCCTTAATATTCCGTTAAAAACATACAGTGGTTGATTTGGAGGGAAGTTGTGGATGTTTGGTGCGAAGAATGGCTCATCTACCTAATTCCACATTTTTGACAAAAGAAGTGTCCTGTAATTTTCAACAAAATGTGAATTCATCAAAATTGTGATGTTCGAACGGTCTTGTAATTGTCCAAACCAAAGTAATTGACTTGTTTTGTTTTTTTAGTGGCATCAATGCGCCAGATAACATCTAAACAATGCATGCTATAATTGTAACTGAACATTATTTTAACATGAAACTGCACCAAATAACAATCAAACAATGTCATAAACACGATATCATCAATTGCTAGTCATAAACAAACATACAGTTACGTCACCAACATTCTGAACCTGACTTTGTTTGGCACTTTTGTCCCCCACACAAAATCCCAGTTCCCCCTTAAAGCGCAACTGGTGTTTCCCTCCCCAGAGGCCTGCAATCTGTCCTCCACGTCCTTCGACAGGTTGTGCGCGCTTCGCACATAGAAGGTTCCGCTCTTGGAAGAATGCCAGACAACAGGATCTAGTAACATGGAAGGTGAGAGAGGGACTAAGCTGTTCATCTTCAAGTCCTCCAGGTAGCTCCAGGTTCCAGCTGACCGCGTCCGGGCGAATAAGTCCACATGGTGGCTGATTCAAGTAGCAATGAGATTGGTAAGATGGGCTGAAAAGTGTGCAGCCGCGGGATCCAACCATCAAGCCAAATTCTGTTTGTTTTGCCATCCTCAACCAACCAGCCACATCCCACCCTCAAAATATGCTGAGTTGACATACTACTCCTCCAAGAAAACGAGGGATTCCATCCCAAGGACGCATGCAAAGAATCTGAGTGGGGATAGTAGCGAGCTTTCAACACATGACCGACGAGAGAATTCGGTGAATGAATGAGTTGTCAATCCTATTCTACCAAAAATAGCAAGATTAAGCCGCAGCAAGTCACGAAAACAAGGCCACTGCACAAAGTTATGGGCGTGCGAGCCAATGTACATTCTTCTTTGAGCTATGTACAATTCCACCAGAAATCCGCCAATGAAGATTCAGTCTCCCTGATAAGCATCATCAGGACACATATGTTGGTATCGGTTGGAGAACAAACTTGATCAGAACCTTCCTCCCCACTTGAGAATGCAACTCCTCCGTCCAACCAAGCACTCTCTTCCAAATGGAGTTCCAAATGCTCACAAAGACCTCATTTTGATTCTTTTACAACTCTCAACTTTCTCTACAAAAACCACTTGTCTAAAACTTGAAGTTTTTGCCAACACTTTCTTAATACTTGTAAATTTATCAATAAATTGTAGAAATTGATAAGAAATCCCTTGCCTTAGAATAATTTCATTTAAGCAACTCTTTCCACTTATTTTCAAGAATTAACTTATAAACAGTTGCACCTTGTGCAAAATCTAGTACAAAGGTAGTAAATAGGTTGTACCAATATCTCGTTAACCTTTTAAGACAATGAAGTGTCAATAACTGAAAAAAGTGGTGGATGCCTTCAAACCAACAGTCATTTAGGCCTAATCTGACCGATTCTAACACATCCAGAGTAGATTAAGAATGAAACTAAGTAGCAGGAAAGAATAGACATTTAAATAACTCATCTTCTTGCATGCAAGAGTATTTTGGCAAGCTCGTCGTGCTTCAGTATGTGTAACATAAGATGTTACGTACAAGGCTGAAGAACCAAATAAGAACTGAACAAAACTATGTTGAAATGGACATATGACAACAATGTTTTTAGAACCGGACCGTCCCGCTCCAATGTGTCCTGTCTGGTACCATTGGCGAGAATCGGTACGAACCGGTCAAAATTGGGTTTTAATCTTTTTTTTTTAAAAAAAGTAGAAAATTGAACTGCGGGACAGAGAACACACGCTGGTGTGGGCTTAGCAGAGTTAGACGGTATGGTGGAGGACTGGATAGCCGAGACGACACCGTTGAGCCTATCTTCGTTCCCATTGTAAGAGCAACAACAAAATGCAAAAAAGCAATACCAATTAAAACACTTTTCCTCACTGGTGAAATGTAAAGGTGGGGTTTTTGGTGGCTGTGGGAGTGAGGAAGATGAAGCAATTTATACGCAGAAGGGAAAAATGTACAAACGGGTTTAATCTGGTTTTGCTGGTGTGATTTGGGGAATCATTTCAAATTTATATTAAGCTAATATATATATAATGTGAATGTATATAATCTATATATGTTGATATATAATATATTTATATATTATGTGAATATATATACATATAACGTATATATACACTTCAAAACAGAGCCCAAATTAACTGGTTCTTTTAATCCGGTCTGATAGGTTGGACGAATGACCCATTGACCTGATAACTTAACCAGTTGGGTCTCTGGTCCAATTTTCACAACACAACCCATGACTGAATAGATAAAATTCTTGAATCAGACAAGACTACATAGAATACAGGCACTATATAAAGACTACATAAGTAAATTGGTAATATAGAGATCTCCCAAGAGCATCGCCCTTGAAGAGGCTGTGATTTCGATTAAATACAAACACGCTCGATCTTGCAAATGAAAGAGCAAAGCCATCAAAAGGATCATGAACAGATTTTCTTCATTGATAATATATGAACTACAGTATTAGTTTCATTAGCTGTTATGTACTCAACGCCATTTCCCTTCGAGAAAAACTGTACCATGACGCACTTATAAGAAACCAGCAACCAACAAGTTCTTGTATAATCATATATTCATAATCTCACTGATCATTGCCATTCAAAACTTGACCAAGCCGGCAACAAATATAAGATCACTGCAGTAATAGCTCCTCTTGCATCTGGAGCTCTTTGAGTCGTCTTTTTGCGTATAACGTAATTATCACTGTCGTGGCCACAGTAACGCAAAAGCCAATCACATTGAAAATAATCTGGGAAGCTGAGAGGGAGTGCCGATCATGTGAAGCATTAGCCAAAGTTTTAATGAGGATGCCACTGCAGTTAAAACAAAGGTAGTGTGAGTCGGGAGGAATGAGACCTTACAGGAAACAAACAAGCAGGGATAATTCTCCTGCCCTGGAATCACAATTATCATCATATTAATAAGTTGTGTGAAAATCAGCTGCCGTGCTCAAAAAGCATTTGTTCAAGCAGGCAAAAAGGTGCTTAGAGTACTCATTGTTATTGGTTGCTATGAAGTTAACAATCTCTGCACTCTTCAGAATACCTTGTATTCCTTTATAGTTTGCCGTTCACTCAAAGTAAGAAAATTGTTTAGGCACAGTTATCTAACAATCCATACATACAACAGAAAGAAAATAAAAAGAAAAATAAAAGTATATGTCTGATACATATCCTCTCCAATACAAAGCTATATATAATCACACCTTAGCTCTGCCACCAGACTTAGCATCATAAGATTCATAACAGATAAATTTGAAACAAGTGCAAAAAGAAAGCAAACATTATTTCTATCAGAAGCAGTTTTACTTTCTTTGGCATCAAATTTTGTAGTAAAAGTGGCGCGGGGAAATAGCATATTAGTTTCTCCACAAGTGAAACACTGGTATGATAATTTCTGAATGCAAAAAGTTTGCTTAAAATGAAGATGGCCATAAAAGATATCATCATAGGACAAAGTGAACTATAATGATAAATACCATTAACAGTTTACAGATAAAAATTCTCTAGCTAGAAGTTCTCAAAACCTAAATATCACAGATGAGAATGATGATTAGGTGCATGCATTACCAAGTATATGTTCTGGCTTCATCGGGTTAAGGATTTACGGGTTTATCACAATTGATTCTAGTACAGGCTACCAGTGCAAAAAGTCATTCCCACATTTTTGTTTAGTTATTTGGTTACAGATAGATATACACACACACACGAACCCTGAGTGAGAGAGAGAGAGAGAGAGTTCTTACGTGTAAAGTGCAACAAATATTTCTGGCACCATGCCTACCAGCGTCCCCAACAAGTAAGGACCATACTTCACATCCGTAGCCATAGCACAGTAGTTATATACAACATAAGGGAAAGGAGAAACCCTAATCAAGGCAACAGCTCGGAACTGATTAAACCTATTTCCTTCACCTGCCAGTCTTATGATAGAAGCTTTCTTTGGATACTTTTCTAACCACATCTACAAGTAAGAAATATGTAAGTATAAGAATCCAAGCACAAGCAAAATGTGGAAACAAGATAGACAAGAAAATACTCATACATGGATTCTATGACAGAAAAGTGAACCAATGAAGTAAGGTATAGAGACACCAATAGGCACTGCTCCAATAATCAGCAGAAATCCATAACCATATCCAAAAGTCATTCCAGCCACCCACATGGAAGGTGTAGAAGGTAAAAGAAGAGTTGGAAATATTGTCAGAGAACCAAACACTATCAGCGCTAGCATTGTTGTGCTGAACGTTTTCCTCTCCCAAATTATTATGGGGATGATCTCCTGCAAAAATTATGCATTTCACTCAGTTAAAAATTCGACCTGGTAAGTACAGTTAGATGAAAATAGTTAAAGATTCTATGACACTTGAAATGAGTGAATGACATCCAGGCATCCACTTCACTTATATGCATAAACTTTTTTCTGGAGAGAACCTACTTAAACAAAGCTGGCCCATAGCAAAATGTGACATTGAAGCATGCTTACCTATATGACATTCATTCAGAACTTCAGATAAGATAGGGGTCATGAGTTATTGGATTAAATGTGTAGACTAAGTCTAAAAAAACGAGATAAGCAAATACCAACATTGCGCACTTGATATAGTCCCAACACAAGTTCAGCTTCCCGGTTAATCCAAGTGTGCAAAGATGAATTCTTCGCTTTAATAAGCATTACGCTTGCAGTAGAATAATAATCACATGATGAATAGTGCATATAAACTCATTTTCAATCATCAATGACAAAGCGACGAGTCGACAAAATGCAGACTGCATCTGATGAGTCTGTAATTCTAAACTTGAAAATTACTTGAGTACGCCAGAAGTGCCACCAAACTGATATAATAAAACTACTCTCATCTAATGCCAACCTGACAGGAAGAGAACTCAATACACACCCAACATCCAAAATATTCAAACGACTACAGAACATCAAAGAAGGAATAGCAAGGAGTTCCAGAACCCTCCAATTCTGAGCACCCATCCCCTACAACCCTGAGCTAACATACCAGGGGGGAAATAGAAAGGACATGTAACAAATGGAGAGCTTTCATTATATAATACAAACAAGATATCAATTTTATTCATTATCACAAAAAATAAAATAAATAAAAGATATCAATTTTATTCATCAATTCCATAAACTCTACATACTAAATAAAGATACCATGAAAACTGATGGTTTCGTGGGTCACTCATTCACACAGACTAAACGCAGTTGCAGCAAGAACTTCTGAAATTGACTCATTCCATTTACCAAGAACAGAGAGCAAATGCACACAGAGTGACATCAACAATCTGCATCAGCATATGATTCATATACAAACAACAGCTAGAACAAATCAATTCATGCAACTACAGATAAATTCTTGAAGGAAAGAAATGCATATTTAAGTAATTTAGAGGAAAATTAACCTTATCCATGAAAAAGGGTCCGACCCATTTGAAGAAAACCGCACCCAACACGGCAACAAACACCACCACCAGAATCAGCTTCGCCCACCACCACCAAGACCACCACCACCCTCCGCCACCGCCACTATCACTACTACCACCACAACAACCCGACGTCGACGTCGACGTCGACGTCTGCACCCGCCAGCGGGCCCCACACTCACCACCGCCCTCCTCCAATTTCACGTAATCTCCCCCCAGCCTAAGATCCTCATCCGCAGCATTGCAAGTCATCACAGCCGAAATTAAACCCCAATCTTTCTGACCAATTAATCGAACCCAACTCCTCAATTACCACCCAGATAAAGAGCAATAATGAATCAAAAAGAAGAAAAAAAGGACACCCCACCCCCCAACCCACCAAAAAAACCTGATCGAGGGGTTTCGGGTTCTTGTAGTAACTGCAAAATACAGCCGTTTATCTACTATTTCTCTCCTCTCTCTCTCTCTCTCTACACCTACACATATACATTCGTATATCGCAACCCAGAAAAAATTGAGTGAAGTAGAGGAAGAATGTGCCGAGCCGAAGGAAAAGAAACGTGGATTGAAAGAGAAGCAGCAGGAAAATCAGGGAAATTAGCAAGCGTAGGTATAAATATACGTATGGGAATGATCTTTTCTTTGTTTACTGTACAGAGTGGTACACGATGAGAGGCAATCGATTGTTGTAGGAAAGGGACAAAGGGTTTTACTTTAATTTAAGAAATCCCCATTCTTATTTGAGAAATTTACTTTTATTTTTTTTTAAGTATTATATCGATCCCATCAATACATTAAAAAAAATAAAATAATTATATTTTTAGTTTTTAAATAAAATAATTTATATAATTTTGATTCTCAAACAATTTAATATTTCAGCTTCGATCCTCAAACTATTATTTTTTTTTAGTCCATTTGATAATAAAATCGTTACAGTTAATGAAAGTTTCATTTAGGGAATAGTCGTTTTTCTTACATTTTGTGGTATTTTTTAAATTTTGGCCTAATGAACTCATTTTCTTTTTTTTTCTTCAAACTTCAAAAAAAAAAAACAAAAAAAATATATATAATCAATAAATTTTCTATAATTTACATTGATGTCAACTAAATTGAGATTACATCGATTCAATTAGGCAAAATTACACTTTTGTCGGATATAATAATAGGTTCATCACTTTAAGTCATTTTTTATGAGATTTTTAAAATGACCCTAAAATTAAAAACTCGACACATTAATTCTATTTTCAAAATGGTTACAGAAAACTAAAAAAACTCGACGTATTTAGTTTCATAAATCCCATAAAGTAGGTAATTAAATATGACGAATTTTTTCAATTTAAGACTATTAAAAATTAAATGTATTTTTTCTAATTTATCCTGTGAAACTAAATATATTGAATTATTTATCCTATAAAGCTAAAATTATAATTTTTTCATTCAATTAATAAATTCATGTCAAACGCGACAAAATACTTGTTACAATAAATTACTCTCATATAGTTTGATTTAGCAAATAATCATAAATTTTGATGACAAATTTACCCCTGAAGATGGAACGACGAATTCCGGGAGTGGCAATATCAAAGTGCATTCGGACGTCACGTCGACAACGAATTATTTGCTGTAGCACTGTGGGGGAGCTGGGCTGAGTGGGACACGTGGTGAAAACGGTGGGGGCATACGTCGTCCCTTCACCGCCACGCTCGGAATTCCGTGAGGCTTCTTATTGGCTGTGCCTGACGCCTACCATAACTATTTATAAATGTTAAAATTGCTCAACTTACAGCCATTTATTTTGAAGTTTAGTCCTATCAACAATTTCTCACTTTTTAACGATGATGTCTTAGTTTGATAGTTAAAATTTTATTTTTTTAATAAATTTAAAGTTATAAATATAAATTTTATTAGATGTATAAGTATTTGTCTCACTCTATATAAATTTATCGTAATTTATTTTTTTTATTTTTGGTTATATTTTTATATTGATAAACCGATAATAAAAGAAAATTTATCATTGACTATAATTTTATATATCATGGACTAAATCACGGTAACTAATTATATTAATCATAGTTAAAAAAAATCGATGCAAAAGCCATAACAAATGTTTTTGTCATGACTTTTACTTATGTCAAGTGTTTTAGCCACATGCGCAAAAATCAGGATCAATAATCGTTGTATGACCCCGATGAATGACTATGTACTATAATTATTTATTTTTAATCATGACAATTAGTTATGATTAAATGTTAAATTTCTTCTGATGTGATATACTATTCAATATATTCAAATATTGATGTAATTATGTAATTATCGTTTCAAAAAAAATTATTGACATTTTACCTCCGGTCTCAATTTAGTTACTCATTTTTCTATTGACAAAAATAAAAAAATTATTTAAAATGGAAATTTTTTTCAAATTTATTGTATTTTCAACAAATAATATTGTCACGTTGCTAACCACTGTTAATTAATATTTTTGCCATAGTTCAATTATTATCAAAATATTTATTATAATTTTAATTATGATTAATATTTTGACATTATATACAAAAATAATAACTAATTTAATATTAGTGTGCATATCAAAAAAATATTTTAATATTATTGTGCAATTATAATTAATTATTATTTATTATAATTTTTTACTAATAATCATAACAAAAAATTATATTTGTTGTTATGGTTGTTGCATATTTTAATTCTATCTAGATTGGAACAAGAAGATGGGCAAGTGGTAAGAATATTTACCTTTTATAATTTAATATCAGTAAGAAATTATACATTGCATGAATAACATACCTTTCATTTCCAACCTAAATTAGTATACTCTTCATTTTTATTTTTTTTTAATACTAAAATCTGATGCAGGAGCTTAGTCATGGCACCTTAAAATGACAAAATTGTCCCTACAAAGTAAAAACGACCAGAAATCCACGTTAATCTTTTTTGAATTATGTCAATCCAATCCCAATTTGAATCAAACTCGGGTGTGTGTAGACTCACAATAACTATATAATTATTTTTATATCAATAATTAACATATGTTTGTATAACTCGAGAATAGTATAAATACTAGCCTTACATACCCTCTAAACAACTTTTGCCAGCTTAACTATTCTTACGACGAATTTTCTTTACCTAAATTAAGTTTGTCTAAACTAAATCAATCATAGAGTGTAATATACTTACCATTTATTGGTCACTTTTTCTGAGTTTGTACGCCAATCATGCGGTATGTGTATTACACTTGTCATATAATTGGTTCAAATCCGATCAAACTTAATCTCGATAGCTTATGAGTTTACAGCCATCCCTGATCTGGTTCAGTTTCCTTTCAATTTATCCCTCGTAGCCGTTACCCAAATTTGCGCAAGTCCACACCCCCAAACTAACTTGACGAAAAATCAGTTCTCGCGAACAAACACAACCCTTACACACACCTAGGAGCACCCCTTCCTGCATATCCATACAAGACTCGAGTAGGTGGGTTGAATTTGAATTTGAATTTTTCTTTTTATGATCCATATTTTCATATTTATAATAAGTATCGAAGGGTTATGACCAGAGTGTTTCTAGTATTATTTTTACTTACTCTTTTCTTGTAGAGCACAGAATTGAATTTTCAAGTTTAATTATATATTTTGAACTTTTCTAAAATAGACTGGACACATGATAAAATTGCACGAACTAGATCTGCCTTAAAAAATAAAATTGACCCGATAGAGAAATCCAATCCGACTCTGTACGCTGTCTGACATGTACGTATTTTATACGTCAGGAATTTGAATACAGTTTTGAAGAGCCGTATTGTCAATTTGCTTCATTAACAAAGACACATACATACATGCAGCTATTATTTGGATTGTATATTGAAATTTAGGTTTATTGGTGTGAGAAATGAGGATGTGTTTAGATTTGATTTGTTATGCAGGTATTTTGTAAATATTATATTTTGAATATATAATATAATATTAATTTTATTTGTTAAAAAATCAACATGAGAATGATATGTGTCATGTCGTGTTCTTTTTTTATTAAGCGACGATGACATATAGAAGGGTGATTTACTAAGTGTGTTTTTCAGTAGATTGAACTGTAAATTTCTATTAAAAATGAATATTTTTAATGGGATTGGATTAAACAAACAAACTAACTAATTTCAAAATATAAAATTGTGCCAAACTAAAAAAAATTAACTTTTGAAAATAAAATCAGACCCCCAGTGAAATTATTTTTCAACAAACAAAGACTTGTTCGGACTTCACATTCGTTTTCTAATTGGCTTTATTTTCTTGTGTGATGGGGTTGACATCGTTGTTGACTATAATCAAAGATCGTCTTATCCAGCTATCTGAACCCTAATCATGCAAACAATTTATCAAATTATTACACTTAAAGAATAAGTCAGAAGTACACTGAGTTTGGTCAAACTTGAACTAATTATATAATGATTTTAATATACTTGTCTATAATTATTGTATAATTTAAAAAAATTATTACTAATTATATAATAACTATATTATACTTATTATGTATTAATTTAATTTTGATTTGATTAAGAATGTTTTGCAAAAGCTATTGCAACCACTCATTTGAAATATGGAAATCACCCGGGATGAAATGGGCTAAGAGAAATGGGTCGGGTTTTAATTGATTGATAGAGAAAAGGGCAAAAGGAAGAGAAGAGAATCTTGTGGAAGAATAATTTAGAGTAGAAACAGACAAAGATCAAACAACTCTCAACTAAATAAAAAAATGAGACTGACAAAAGGAAGCTGCACATAATAATATTTATCCTCCTTCAATTATTTTATTTATTTATTTATTTTAATTAATCTTATCATTCTTCTTTGACATTTTCTGTCTTGTTTTCTTTTGAGGGGTTCCATAGAATATAATTTTATAATTATAGGATCAGAAATAATTTATTTGATTGGGACGAAATGTGAAAGAAAAGTGGAAGTAAAAAAAAAAAAATTGATATTTAGTTAGAAAGAATAGTTAGAGGGGAAGTAAAATTGGATGTATATGATACATTTTGAGAGTCTAATTTTGTTCTCGCCCAAAATTGAGCGGACAAATGAAAGTATATGATCAAAATTTTTTTTTTTATTTAGTCTATTACTCATATATATAATTTTCTTCTAATTCTTTTTTTCTTTCTGTTTATAATACCGGTACATAACTTTTGAGAAAAGATAACAAAAACGCGGGAAAACTATTATGTCAATGATAATTGGTAGTAATTTTCATTTTATTTAAACTCAATAGTTTAGAATAAATGTACAATTGATGAATAAAATAATTTCTTTCTTATTTGATGAATATTTTCACTAATAAGATTTTTAATTTTTTTAATATATTAGAATTATTTTAGTAATATTAACTTGTTTATTTTCTAATACAAAATAAAGAGAAATGAATAATCAATAGATATATAAAAATTACTCTTTTGTTCTCAATCTATTTTTCTGGTACCAAACAAAGGGGGAAGTTTTGAGATTTATACTCCCCTTTCAATTACTAAACAATTTGAAAGAAAACTATTATTCTTTTTCTCTCTGTTGCTTTTCACTTCTCCTCCCCCTTACACTTTATCTTTTTCTTATTTGAACCAAACGAACCCTAAATTTTTACATAAATATGTAGTGCCCTTTGCTGCTATTATTATTGTCTTTTTTTTTTTATAACAGATGCATGCAACGTGATTCATACTTCATAATAGGAGATATTATCCATATGGAGTTGATCACTTTTATAATTTTATCTTGAAAAAAAAAAGATGAGATATTAAGACTCATAAGCTGTCGAAATTTCTCGTCTGCAACCAGTAAAATATGCATACCGGCATTGTCAATGTTTTTTCCCTTCTAATTTTATGTTCTGTTTTTTTATACAAGCCAGTATTATACCATCAACAGAATGCGCTGTAAGTCGGTGGTCTTTTTATTTTTATTAAATGGTCAAATATATTAATGCATTTTTTAAATATTAGTTAATGATAAATTATTAATCATTAATCAATAATTTATAAGTATCATAATTTTTTTCATCGATTAGTCAATAATTTACAAATACTAATTATTGACAATCAATTAGGTAATCAGTACAATTAATTTAAAGTCATGATTCCGAAAGTCTTGATATGTCGACCTTGTTCCAATAACTTCATGTCCGAATGATGAGTTTGTAATCTTAAAATTAAAAAGTTATAAGTTTAAGTTTTAAAAATATGTAAATATTTAGTCTATTCTAATAGTAATATGTTGTTTCTTTATTTACTTTGGTCTCTGAATTTATTGTTCATATCAAAATATTGACGTATTGTATATTGAATGTTGTAATGATAGTATGTTGATTGATTTAAAAATATCGATATATATATTTTTAAAAAAGAAAAATTATCTCAAACTTTTTGACTTAATTAAAATTTATTAGTAAGTCGTTGATAAATTATAGTAACCACGTTAGCCGCTATGGCTATCATAAAAATGAAAAGGGTAAATACTATGGTATAAGACGCTTTGAGCATACGGAGCGACCACCGAACATCATAGCCACCATTATTGTGAAAGATATTAGACAGAGGATTATCAGTATTAATTTATCTCGTTCTATTAGTTCATGTGCGTTATGTAGATTATGGCGTAGCCTTTGGCCTGTCGAGGGAGAAACCACCAGGTGAGCACTGTTGTATTGTACGATCTTGTTTTATTAATGAAACTAAAATACTTTGGATGTTAGGTCTATAAACACACTTTTTATCTTTGCAAAAATTATAAGTATATTTTTTGAGGGGTATTAATGTAATTAATTTAGGGGATATTTGTAAAAAAAATTTCGTTGAATATGGATACGATTATAATTCCAACTACAATTTCAAGGAGTATATTTATAATTTTATAAAGAGCATCGGGTGTTTGTGTAGTTAAATATAATCTCAAGGAGTGTCGTATAATTTCTTTAAATATAAAAAAGGGATAAATACCCCTTCCCTAAAGTTTCGTGTAACTATACGTAGACCTCCTGTAATTTATAAAATTACATCTAGTACCTTTGAGGTTTGCATCCGTCTAACAAATAGGTAGTCAAAATTCACTGAATTTTTAATATTAATAAAAAAACTGATGAAAATTATATTTACCCAATTAATTTGTTACTGACTTATTGCAGGTCACACAATTTTTTTTTTGACTAAATTGCCCTTATAACGGTGAAGATATACATCCTTACATTCATTGGAAGATGTATAGGGTAATTTATTATTAAAACATTTATTTGACCTGTTATAAATCAGTAATAAGTGAACTGAGGGTAAATATTATCTAATTTTTTTTTGTTAATATCAACAAATTAAATAAATTTTGATTAATTGAGAAACTTATTTGTTAGATGGAATCAAATTTAACGGATATTAAATGTAATTTTTCAAACCACACAAAATTTATGTATAATTGCATCAGACCTCAATAAAGAGAAATATAATTATCCTTAAAAATTTAAGACATTCATATGATAGTAATAATCAAGTTGTTAAATTATATGTAGTATAAATGATTATGTATTATATTGTAGATTTAGGTTTTTCTTTTACCATTTTTCATTTGAGTTTTTTGTTGGAAAAAATATCACATACACTAGACAAGTGATATTTTGTCCATGCATTGCCCGCAAATATCATATGTTTTTTAGATAAAAAAATTCACTGACACAGCAAAAAATTTAAATGATAAAGTATAAAAATGAGTATAGTTCGAAAAATAAAATGTGATTTACTATTATATTAAATGATTGGCAGTTTGAGATGATGTGCTAATTTAATGTAATATCAGAATCAAGTTAAATAAAAAATTTTGGGTTCAAATTTCATCTACATTAGTTTAAACTTTTAAATAAATTCATTATTTCATCAATAAATTCATGTTATCTATGCTATTATAAAAGCAAATATATACTTTAATCGTACCAATTTTTAACTGTTTCAACTTACCCTCTAATTTCTATATTTTTCGAAAAAATTATCCACAATAGTAATTTTAATATTTTTTAAATTATTTTATAAATTCTATTCTTTCTCCTCTCAAGCACTGCTCCATATCCCTCAACCACTATGTGACGCCCCAAATATTGTAATATATAATTATGGAATTAATTGGTAAATATCTACGAAATTTAGTTAATTAATAAATAAATTATAGGTTGAAATTAGAATATATTAAAATTTGAATGGAGTAAATTGGAGCTCATTATAATAATTGAGGATAAATTATATTAATTAAGAAATTAAATAAAATGTAATGAGTATTTTAAAAAAAATTAAATTAAATAAAAATAAAAATAATATATATATATATATATATATATATACATGTATACGTAAAGTGTGAGATAGATATATTGTAAAACATTACAACACACCAATTACAAATTACACACACTCACACCTTAAACACACATGCTAAGAAATATGACAAGACCTCGAGATAAAGTGAGATGATTGAATAATTATCTATTTGATAATTAAAATTTTGTAAGGTGGATGTAAGTAAATAATTAGTGTTATTTATATATATTTTATATTTTTGTGATACTATTTTTATTAAGTTTGTTATTTATGCTGGAATTGATTTATATGAAATTGTATGGGTGGTGGATGATTTAATTTGAATAATTGATGAGAAAGAACATAGAAATGTTACATTTGTTGAGTGAAGTGTTATTGGTGCTTGTAAATAAAAATACGATGATATATAATTTTATGTTACTAGCTGCTTATAAGAATGCCGATATATGAAAATGATGGAGTAGTGAAAATTGAATGTAATTGTGATATGAGTATCCCTTGATGTTGTTGAATAACTAGTGGGGCAAAATAAAATGAAAAAGAGCTATAATACGATATGAAAAGATCTATAATGCGAATTGAAAGAGCTATGATGCGAATGAGAGGCTATGAAGCGTGTCAAGAATATTCATTTAATTATTATGTAATAAATTATGAGATTAAGTTGGTGGTAAAAAGCACTATATCCACCTTCAAGTAAGCAGACTAGGAAAAGAGGAGTTTAATTGAATGTTTTGTTATCAGTTGACTCTGTTATGTAATAAAGAGTTGAATTGATTATATTTTATATATGTTGCTCACATTGTCTTGTTTGGACTATACTTAATATACATCTATAGATAGTGCAGCTATTTGCTTATGAGCTGCAGGCTCAACCCTCTGCTTATATTTTTCAGGAGTAGTTCTTGATGTGTCTACCTATCGAGAGTTAGGTCCAAATATTGTATTCAATTAGATCGGACCAGTATGCATTTTTTTCCTCATTCGTCAGTTAAAATACAAATCACATTTTAGATATATAAAGGGGAACTAAAAGTGTGGACGATGTGGGAACTATTTATGATGGTTTACTTTGTGGTGTATGGTATGTGCACATATATATAATCTTATGGGTTGATTGTGTCTGTTGTGACGTTGGCATTACGTGTGCATATTGTCTCTGAATTACGTGCATACTTAAGTGTAAATAAACATGGTTACTTTAAATATGATATTTAGGGAGAGATATAGCCGTAGTGCCGTTAGAGAGTGCTACACACCACTCCATATTTCTCTCTTATATCTCTTCTTAACGTTTCTTTTATCTCTTTCTTTTGTTCACAAACTTCTTTCTTCTCGCAAATTTTTCTTCTTCTCTCCTTTCAATATTGCTTCATATACAAACAATAAGCACTAAAAGCAGTAGACGAAGCCGAGAACGTACATGAATGATCATTGATTTATAATGCTAGTTAACAGAAGCGAAAAGCTATTATAAGTTGATTTTATCAATTTCTTGTGACATACATATCTTATTTTAATTTCAATATCGGATTACTATGGGTGTTAATTTCACTTTTGTTGGTTTCTCGGCGATTGCATTAATTGTATTTTCCCTTTTCATTAGTTTCTCTTGGAATCATTCCTGTTCTAATTATTGCGATTTATAATATTTGGGAAGTCATACATGCATGATTTTATATAAATGATGTGGGGAGAAATGGTGCCGGTACTTGATTGGACTGAAAATATTTTAAGCAGTTACTAAGCACTCTTCATTTCTCACTCTCCATCTCTGAACTTAAAGGTCACATTGTTTTTTCCAGTTGAACAATTGTTAATTTTTTAGTTTACGAGTGTTTTTTTTTTTTTTTTTGAAGAATTGATGATCTGTTGCGCATTATGGCTTCCTAGAATTTACTGAAAAGGTTGTTCCAAATAACGAGTTCTTTAAACTTAAGAACTCTTTTCTTAAGCAGTTGATTGGAATCCTTATGTTATTTTTTTTCTTTTTGATTGGAATCCAGTATTTTCTCCAGGTTCTCTTGCAGAATTACTGATGATACTTCCTTAACGTTATTTTTGCAATCTGTTTATTAAATCGCCGAGCTTAATATTATTCTTTTTACATTGGTTCCACTGGTTTTGTACGATAAGTGTTAATGTTCTAATTTGCACCAAGGGAATAATACAAAGGTTCGATTTGTTTCTATGTATCGATATTATTAATCAAACCCTGCATACGAGTAGAATACTAAAAATCATATGTAATATATTTGGCAAGAAAATAGCATCGCAGATCATTCATTCAATTCTATTCTGTATTTATTTATTTGTGAGGAGAATGTTAAAAGAGAAATGAGAATGTTAAGTGAAAAAAAGTATAAGTTTGCGAGGGCAAAAAAATATGAAAGCAGTGGATCAAAAAAATTAAATAAGTTACAATTGTGTGGTTACTAAAATTAAATGAAATTACTATTATGCCCAACTTTTATTTGGGAAATGGAATAAATTAAAGAGTACAACAAAAATTATTTAATGCATGCTTAAAGTGAATTGGGGAGTACATTAGTGGAAGACGCAGACATTCACTCGCCGTAGTTGTAGCTGAACGGCCCAATTAATTTTTATTCATATACTACAGTTTTTATAATTTTTTGGTAAAATTCTTTTGAATAATTAATTACCTGCCCATATCTATCAATCTATCTGTATTGTAAAAGAAAATTTTTTTATCGTACAAACTTTGAATACCTAATTTACTCTTTAATTCATTTCTTCAAGTAAAAGAATTGACCATTCATAGTAATTTTAATTATTTGTAGCTAATTTCATAATTATTTTTTTTTTATTTTTCTCGACTTCTCCATATTTCTTTTTACTTGCAAACTTTGATAATTTTAATAAATCGATAATTATAATTTATTTTTTTTGTCTCGTACTTTATCTTATATTTATTTCTTTAAACAAACTTCTTTCTTTGTCTCATCTTATATTATATTTATATTATTTAATTATTTTTTCTAACTTATACTATAATTCTCCTTTACGGGGATCGCATGCTACAAGTACTAATATAATAGAAAAGTTCACCGCTACTGTAGTATGAAATATATATATTTGCAAAGCCGAATATTCATACGAGCAAATCGGAGGATAGCCCATCAAAAGTGCTTACCTCAGTTCGGGGAGTGGACTTTCGAGAAACAAGGACTGAGTAAATAAAATAATGAGTTCCCACGGCAAGCTTCTGCACCACCGTCACCACTTCCACGGCCACCGGCGGGAGTATCTCCCTGTCAAACCCACCGGAGTTCCCGCTTTTTACTTCCGGAGAAATTGCTCCCATTTTTCAGGTCCTTTTTTTTTTTTTCCTTTTCTAATCACTTACTTTAAAACCCCAAAAGGAGGAAAAGTGAAAAAGTTCATCTTTTTTTTGATTAAATTCGAGTTCTATAATGCAGGATTGCGTCTGAGGAACTCAGGCTTCGGTGAGTTAATTTCTTTTTTGTAGTAGTGGCTTGTTCTATATTGCAGAAAGAACTCTGTGGCAGTGGATGGAGTTAGATGTTGGCCGGATTAGCTGATTTTTGATTTGATACTATGATGTTATTTATGCGGAACAAAACTGTGTATTAGGATTTAAATATACTTAGTGCAGGTAAGTGTAGGCTGCAGAGTAGGTGTTGTTCTATACTTTGTTTCTGAAATTAGTGGAGTTAAATGTAGGTGGGATTTCTAGATTATTATTAATCAGCAAGTGTGGGCCTGATAATTTATCGCCGGAATGGCATCCTAATCACGCATCCGAACCCCCTAAGGTATTTGTGATGTCTATACTTTCTACAGCTTTAACAGCATTTTGTTGTCTAGTTCATGTGGTTTCATTGTGGTTCTTTTGGTTTCTGTTTACAGCTTTAATCATGGTCCGTTGAGTATGATATAACAATGTAATTCAAGGTTTGAACTTAATCAGTATTTGCTTACTCACAACCTTGCATCAAGATTAACTAAGTAATTAGGCTGTTCATACATATTGGATTAATAGTTCATTTCTTATTTTTATTTTCCTGCTAAAATGGATGTATAGCATAGTTTTAACAGTGGAATGACTCCTGGATGCTTAAGGTTTTGGTCTAGTAGGAACAAGGATGGAGATAAGGCTAGGGAGTTTGCAGGTTCAGTTTTGTGGCTGAAGGGTGCGACTTTGTAGTTTTGTGAATGGTTTAGGATGGTGGGATAGGTGGTGCTTAGGCATATGAAAGAACGAAGAAAAGGGAAATTTGAATTTTACTTCTGTGAGATGCATTAAAGAACACTGCTTAGTCTTTGGCTACTTGCTATTGAATCATGTGAATGAAAAGCATATTGGAGCTTTTGAGGACTGAAATACTTGTAGTAGTTAGATTAACTGTTAAAGTCTAGAGACTTTGAATGCCTGAGTAGAAGGGAAGAGTTTCAAAGTAGGTGTTACACCAGAATTCACCCACAACCGCTCCAGGTTTAGAATCCGAATCTCTGCTTTTTGATTGAAATAGTTGTAGTTCCTCTTGCAGGCTTAAAAACATAAAGGTGAAATTTATATGATAGTGAATCACTGGTAAGGCGCTACAAGTGACATTCCTGATGGGTTTATCAGGGCCTGCAGCACTAAGATAAATTCAGCCTCTTTAAGTCCTAGATAATTAGTTCGCACTTCTCTTGGGAAAAGAGTGCATAAATTTTCGTCGGACAATTTGTTTGAATCAGTAAATAATCATTGGGGATCTGATCTACCTGAGAGAGTAAAAACAAGCATGAAATCCATTAAGATATACCTCTGCTAAATTATTATTTAATGATACTTAATCCTAGATTCCCAAATGTGAAACAAAATGGAGATAATAAGAACTATTTTCATATTTATATCTCTTCTTGCTAGAATGTAGCCTTCCTTATGTGTCCTTTATAACAGTTTACTTGCTTATGGTCACCCATTGGTTAATTTGTTTCTGCTTCAGGAGGGCACTTCCTTGATGACCGTCTTGAAGGGTGCAAACTCTTTTCTACCTCAAGTGGTTCTAGCAAGTACAGTTTTGGCTCTTGTATACCCACCTTCATTTACATGGTTCACTAACAGGTCCGGTACCACACTTTGAATCATAAAGTTGTTCGTATGATATCATGGACTCATTCTGTTGGATTTCTTTAAATGATAAAATTGTTCACTAACAGAAGATGACTATTGCCTTAAGCCTAACAATATATGGCTTAATTTAGGAAATACAATAATTGCAGATGATCACAATTTAATGCTAAATGGTACATAGGGTGATCCAGGAAGTGGTTGATTGTTAGTACATATATCTTATGCTTTGCAGGATCCAAGCGAGTCAAAGTTGGTTGAGATAATAGTGTGCAAGGAAAAAGTAAATTTTTTTGAATAAATGTGACATAATAATGCTTTAAATCATCGTTCAACATTCAGGTATTATGCTCCAGCATTAGGCTTTCTGATGTTTGCAGTTGGAGTTAATTCAAGCGAGAAAGATTTTCTTGAAGCATTCCGTAGACCAGCAGCCATTTTTGCTGGGTATATTGGGCAGTTTGTTGTAAAGCCCCTTCTTGGGTATCTTTTCGGCACAGTTTCTATGACTATATTTGGTCTCCCAACCTCCTTAGGTGAGATTTCTTGTAAATCATTTCATGAAAATTTATTATAAGACCTAACTTCTGATATTGTTTGTTTCAGCTGCTGGGATCATGTTAACCTCTTGTGTTAGCGGGGCACAACTCTCGAATTATGCCACTTTTCTAACTGATCCACAAATGGCCCCTCTTAGCATTGTCATGACATCTCTTTCCACTGCTACTGCGGTCTTCGTCACCCCCTTCTTGTCCTTATTGCTTATTGGCAAAAAGCTGCCGGTTGATGTGAAAGGAATGGTTTCCAACATCCTACAAATTGTGGTCACTCCTATTGCAACTGGGTTACTTTTAAATAGGTATTTAGCATTTATATATGCTATCTTTTCTGTCCCTTTTTTCGTTTAGCATACCACATCATCTCTTACCTTCATCCGCTTGCACCTGCAGATTCTTTCCTAAAATTTGTAACGCAATTCGGCCGCTTCTGCCTCTGCTTTCAGTTTTCGTGACTGCTCTTTGTGTTGGAGCTCCACTTGCTATTAACGTAGAGGCGGTAATGTCACCTTCTGGGATATCGGTGCTGCTGCTGGTGATTGCATTTCATTTGTCAGCATTCATTGCTGGATTCACTCTCACTGGTCTGGTCTTCCATGATTTGCCTGATGCCAAAGCTCTGCAAAGAACACTATCCTATGAGACAGGTAATTAATACCTCAATGATGTTCTCAACACAATTCAGGATAACAATGTTGGTGGAGTTGAACTGATCCCCACACCCCACCCTCACTTGCAGGCATGCAAAGCAGTCTACTGGCCCTCGCACTTGCAAATAGGTTTTTTCAAGATCCACTCGTCAGCATTCCTCCTGCTATTTCTGTAAGTCGATTTATGAACTTTGTGAAAACCCCAAAAAATGGGACCAATGTAACATGATCTGCTTTCTTATGGAGTGATGATTTTTACCGTCACTTTGCAGACCGTAATAATGTCATTGATGGGATTCTCTCTCGTAATGCTATGGGCTCGAAGAAAAGAAACTGCTGTCCAATGATATGAAGAAACTATTGGCGTAAACGATCCGGAATTTACACGTTTATGAGTGTAACTTCAACCCGTTGTTCTGGACAAGGGAGAGGAAATACAATCAGAGCACTTCTTGGTGGAACGATGTGAGGCATGGAACACTACTCAGTCAATATGTTATTCTACTGTACGATGGCTCTGTAAGTGCTAGAAATGAAAAGTTCAGTTCATTCTTCCATGCTAGAAAGTTAGTAATAATATCCTGCTGCCGGGTACGCAAAAGCAATTACTGCCTATCAAAAAGCTACCGACCGTGTAAGATTCAGTTTTCGTAGTCTATATATTGAGAGGCATGTTTCCTGCCATGTATCATCTGCTAGGGATCAGGAGCCATGTTTTTTATTGTATTTTGGATTGTGAATTGGGCAAGAGCTGGATTTCATAGCAAAAACCCGATGAGCCATGCGTTTGCGGTCATGAAGCGTTTCAAGTTTTATCGATAATTTGTCCAGTAAAATAATAAACCCAAGAAAACAGGTAATACTAAATAGGGGTTCTCAATATTTAGCACCCTCTGAAAATGTTAAATTATATTTTCTTTTCAGTAAAAAAATTAGAGTTACACTTGCACTCCTAAAAATTCTCAATTTACACATGACTCATCTCTATTAGGATTTGAATCGAAAATGTTGATATAAACAAAAAAATAAAATACATAAATTTTGAATTTTTCGATTCTTTGAATATTCTCATGTATATTTTTGTACTTAATTCTGCTTGTCAAAATTAATTGAATTTATTGATATTAAAAAGAAAAAGTTAGATAAAACTTCATATTTATTTTCGATTGACTTATTATTGTTGGAGGTCAAATATTTTTTTTTATGATTAAATTATCTTTATACATCTTAACACATTAATGCATGTGAGGAGGTATATTTTCATCTTTATAAGAGTGATTTAGTAAGAAAAAATTTATTTGACCTGCAATAAGTCAATCGAAGGTAAATATAAATTTTTATTTTTTTTGTCAAAATCAATAAATTCAGTAAATTTTGACTAACGAATGAGCCTATTTGTTAGATGGGAGCAAACCTCAAGGGTACTAGACGTAATTTTTCAAACCATTTGAGATCTATGTATGATAATTTCAAATTTCAAAGAGTGTAATTATCTGTAGTTTGAATTATTGTTTAGTTTTTGAATATATTTTAATAAATTATATTATTTACAGTAAAAAATATTTAATATTAAAGTCCAATTATACATATTTAAAATAAAATTTAATACTTTCGTTTATTTATTTTTATTGAAAAAACTTATATTAAATTTCTTACTTTCAGAAGTAAACTCTTCACTTTCTTTTGATTTTTTTTCTTAAAACTTTTTTAAAAATTCAATTAAGAAAGTCGCCCTCTCTATTGGACTGGGCGATGTTGCTCTCTATTTTTGGATTGCTTTGTCCAAATCAAGGCCGGTCACCCTCTGTTTCTGGACTGCCGTCCCCCCCCTCTACAGGGGTCAGTGGCGGGGTAGGCGACAAGAGGCGGTGAGATTTGGGGGTGGGGTAGGAATAAAATGGGTAATATGAAGCATGGTGAGATGGCAACAATGGTATGTTTTATTTTAACATGTCACTATTGGCATGTTAGAAAGATTAAATTATTTTAATCCAAAATAGTGAAAATTCCCAAATGTTTAAGGTGAATTCTACCCAAATTAAGAGTAATTGGACTAAAATAACACTTTTTAGAATTACTTCCTTAATCGCTATTTTGGACCAAAAGTAACAACACCCCAAAAAATTGGACCGAAATTGCATGTTTCCATATTATTTTATCAAGACAAATAAAGAGAGAGAGAGAGAGAGAGTGGCTTGCAAGTTATCATATATCCATATAGAATATCTGGGATAGTACAAAGAGTTTTGATACAGCAGAATTCTTACTTGCTAACATGCATCCATAACTTTAGAAGTCTTGGAACGGCGCACCTTTGTTTTTGTCTTTTCAGAAACTCCTAACCAGTTCTTGATAAGCTGAAATACTTTCTCATCCTTTAATAGTCCCCGGTGACTTCCACTAACTCCTACTCTTTCCACTGCATCAAAATTATCCGCCTGCAGAGCGTAGATGAATATGAATTTCACAGAGAATTTGGTACGTAGGCACTACGCTCGTCTACACAATGTCGTTATGACCGAGCAACAATGTGTTTGCACGCTGATTATACTCATATTCTGAAGGTTTCTCTGAAGATGTTTAGATGAGAATTTGTATCGTAAAACATGACTGCAGCGAATTTTAGATATGAGGTACTATGTGATGGTCCCGATAAAATGCGTCGTCAAAATTGTACAAGTAGTGATCAGGGCAGAAGGCATCATACCTTTGCTGATTCAGAGGGGACAGTTCCATCACCATCTACGTAGGAGTATTCTGGCTGAACAAATAAAAGACACGCAGAGCATAAGTACTTTTACAGGACATATATGTCGTTATGAAGCTGAACATACGACAGAATTTCAATTGGTAATAAGAAATGAGTATTATGTGAACCACTGTTGTTACATAGATGGACTCTGAAAATGAAACTTAATAACAATGCATCTGCTAACGGCAGAAAAGATACATATATGTGTGTATGTACATATATTGGACTCTTTACTCGAGCTACCAGATAATATGAGAAAAACACAGGTCGCTTACTGTTGTATGACATATCTCAGATAGCTCGTCGATTGGAGAAGATTCTGAACCATAGCTGCAAGTGGGAGAGACAATGTAAATATGTCTAGGTCAACGAAGCTATCATTGCCAACAGCTAGGAAAAATTTCCAAGTGAGAGACGTGATATTGAGTTACCTACCAAACATCAAAAGGTGTGTTGAAAGATGTTCCGTATATGTTGTAGAAAGAAACCCCCTCGGGAATCTGAGTTTTATCGAGAACTTCCCGGGTACCAGCAGCCCATTTAAGAATGGAGAAGTTGAAAGGGAGAGCCACTGTTTTTCCATCATAATTTAGCTACAAAATGAAAAGAAATGAAAATGTTAATAACATAAACCTGAAAGATCAACAATTGAACCAATTGTTTAACCACCCCAGAGATATAGCTAAAACGATCCAGAATAAGAGTAGCTCCCAGTTATGTAAAGGAAATATACATTACTAGTTACCCCGCAATTAAGAAAGAATAAATATAATTGAAGAAATATAATCACAGAGGAAATAGATAAATAGAAGAAATAATTGAAAGACCATAAAAACCCCATCGATGAGATGCCTAAGAGGGTGGATGTCTCGGCATACAATAGCCACAAGCTGCAGTACTCAAGCAGACTCATCCAAAAATGCGTGACTTGATGGATCCGAACTTTAGTTTCATTTTCCGCGGAGTTATTATAAACATAAAGGAATCTATGCACATGTCAAGAAAAAGGATACTTACTAGGAAAAACACAAGAAGATAAAATAAGCTTAATATGAGCATTAAACTTAATAACTGGAAAGCAAATAATTAATGATAGAGCCAGAGCGGAAGCACTTGATTTCTCATCAATTTCAAGCTATGTTGCTCAACTAGCTGATAATAAGAATAAAAAAATAAGTACCTCATTGTTTTTTAATGCTTCTTCAAAAAGAGTCACACATTCATAACGGCCATATGATTCGAAGACAACGGAAACTTCTTCTTCCTTAGAGTGCTTTCGCCACACTTGAATCTCTGGTTGCTTCTTCCAATTGAAATTCGGGTTTGGCAACATTTCGTAAACAGATGGGCACTCAACCAGCTAAGAACATAACAATAAGGTCAAGTTGAATGACAAGAGAAAGAAGGAACTAGAACTATATCGAGAAACAAAACTTTCTTTCACAAGTAAGATTACCAATTGATGCATTGACCATCTTGATACAAAAAAGTAGCTTTCAAAACCCTCAACAAACTGCATTCCAGTAAGTATAGAGTCGTTGATGCATCCTGGGGCACCTGTTCAAAGTAAATTAGCATCTCCATGTAAGTTTGGTGTTTAACCAGCAGAAGTAAAGAGGAAGCCTAACAGAATTCCGAAGCTAGAGGATCAGTCTGATGAAAGTATCCAGTTAAGCAACATGAGAAATTTTCACATTTTTGGTCATGAAATAGAATTAGAAATATAGTAGAACTACATGTGTTGTTTAACACTCAAAACTCCAGCCCAGAACCTGTTATGAAAGAGAGCCACCTTAATCCACCTGTAGATAATGCAACTGATATGCGATGCTTGAAGAAATATGCTTCTCATTATCAGTTAGAATGTTGTAGTAGTATTAGGGTATTGTGCGTGTACATTTATGATGTGTTAATGAAGACGATACATGAAAGACCCCAATCTGGTGGCTTTGCAATCTATCACAGAAACATAGCATGTTTAGAAAATCATACCTTTTCAAATCAGTGTGTGCCAAACTCATACAAAACAAGATGCAAAAAGTACCTTGGAAGGGAGTGGCAATGGTGATCCACTTATTTACATACTTGGCAAAGATCTGCATTTTGAAGGTTAATTCACCATTATGCCTCCACATAAGCCATTAATAGAAGTATCAATTTGTCTATGAAAATCATAAAAATAATTACATGGAAATAAAATGAAACATGTACATATAACAAATGTAATTGAAGTTGCATGACCAAATAAAACTGTTTGTTTCATGAGACTAAGTCAAACGGGCAACATTTAGGATTATCCTTTTCATGTTTTCCATGGGCAGGTAGGAAATAAGCATATTCATTCGTGAACAGTGAGTAGGCTATAGAGTCAAGCTTTTATTAAGTTTGTCACCGGGGACAATCGATTTTGCACTTGATGAGTAAAACAAATTATCTGGAGAATATCATATAATCTATCAAACGGAAGATGAAAAAACAAAACCACTACATTTTTCTGTCAGGCTCTCATAATGATTCTTATTCAAGGGGATACCATGGAGAGTTTTGTTTAACTGATGAAAGATCAGAGTGAAATATAAGGCAGCATAAATTCAGGAAAGGAGTTAAACATACATCACCATATAGAGATATAAAACATGACACTAGCAATCCACCCATTGAGTGTGAAATTATGTTAACTTTCCTTCCTCCTGAAGCTTTATATGCAGTCTCAAGTCTTTCTTTTAGGCCATCCATCAACTGACCAATTCTGCAACCATAAAATAAATAAGTAGAACTCCTAATAGATTTGATTAAAGAAAAGGCAGCAAGATTAATTTTACAAGCACTGACTGAAAAATAAAACATATCACAGTAGGAAATAAACCAGGTAACCTGACTACCTATTGCTTTGCCGAAAATCGTAACCATATCCGAACAATGTTGTTCCTTTCTTATACCCACATCCAACAAGCATGTCAATCATATCATGAAAATGGTACACGTCGCTCAAATGTAGACACTTTACAAACTGGAATGTCAAGAAAGATAATATAAGAGATTGCTCTGTAAGAATGGGGGTTAAAGACTTGGATGCTACCAGAATGCATCACAACTTGGAACTAGTAACTGCAGAAAGTACAATCAATTTTTGTTTTTTTTTTCCGGCAACATTCAGTCAGATTCCAAAACAAAAATGAATGAACATCTCTGCAACCACAAAGAGAACTAGTTAAGTTTTACAATTTTACATGAGTAAATTGTTTGGCAGAGAACTGAAGAATTTCACAGAGCAGTCACTTCCAAGGTACTTGGTACCACAGAAGACAACTGCTAAACTAGAAATTGCATCTTCTCCATCAATCAGGAACTATGGAATTCCTTGCTATTGGCAGCACATTCTAAGAAGACAGTTCCATGAGAACCTTTATCGTTAAAGATTTCACTCCTACAATATATTATTAAGACTGACCTCGGATATCTTGCACTGAAACAATGTCCACATTTCGAGGAAAGAAATGAATTAACATCCCTTTCTTTTATCAAATTAAAGTCCAAGCAGCCGTAGGCAAAGGCAGCTAAAGCCAATCAAGTAGCCTAGTCACTAGTTAGACATTAGAGGGCACACAAACAAAATGAATCCAACCAAGTATCGCAAAACAGACCCGAAAGAAGTTGCAGAATTTGTTCGTCCCAAGAAATGAGATTAATATCGATCAACACGATGATCATAAAATACTATTAACCCCATTATCCTGGTACAAACTAGTGCACCATCAATTGCCATTTCTACAAAACCATGCAAGAAATTTACACAAATTTGGAGGTCTAGAACATGTTCTCTTCTTCTTTCAATACTATTATGCTTCCTCTGGTCTGACCATCCATTTCCTTGCCAGCCAGTTCAAACAAAAAGAACAAATTCAATCTTTAACTAAGCATCATATCTTTAGCCATCACTTATAAGGAGAAAAATAACACATAATTCATCAAAAGACGAAAAAGGTGGCAGCAAACTTATGATCGCGCAGACATGAAGCATCTAGAAATGTAGAAAAGCCAAATAGCCACACAATAAACTGAAAAACAAAAGCTTACTATCGAAGGGTCCAAAATATCAATGGCGTAAAGCCCATAATCATCTTGAGGCACAACTATCTCAGTACTATCATCCAATGACTCCGTATACCCTGCAAAAATTACAGAAAATGACGACAACAACAACAACAAAATCACAGATAAACAGAGCCCAATAAACATAAGACATTTAAAAGAAAAACCCAGAAACAAGAACCTGTTTCAGGATTGTAAATAGACCAGATCTTCTTCTTGAACTCCAAATCAGCCAACAAAATCCGGACCCACACCCGTGTCTGGAACCCGAATTTCTTCCTCTTGGAATGGAGGATTGAACCGCCGATACCCGACACAAGCAGAACCGGGTCGCGGTCGGCAATGTCCGCTGAGTCGAAGCTCGGAGCTCCATAGCAACAGCAGCAGCAGTAGTCTCGGAGCATCAGTACGAGGAACCGCGAAAATGACCTGACTGGGTAGGGTACTCAGGTTACGTTGAGTTGTGAGTGTACAGTTGAGGGTAGTTGGAGTTCGTGTTTGGAGGTGGAAGATTACTTTATACAAGGGAATTGGATTTTGCTACAAAATTGCATACCGGGCACTTATCCAATTCTTGAAAATAAAATTATATTTCATTAAAAATATAACAATTATATCTAAATTTTGATTAAATAACTTGAGATTAGGCCAACTAATAAAAATATTTTATGAATGCATTTAAATTTTTTAATTAAAATATTTATCTTATTCGTAGGCATGAAATTAAACAAACGAGGCCAATCTATTTGCCATCATTTTTTTTTTTAAAAAAACAATTTTTCCTAACTTGATCTTATTGTATAGATATTAGAACTTAATTTTCAAAATGTTAACACACTATATATCCATTTGTTTGGTAGCAAAAAGACATAAAAAAATTATTATTTGTTTAATAAGTCTAATATTAAATTGCGTGTTATAGTTGTATTCTACTTCATCTTTTATTTCTTGTATGAAATAATAATAAAAAAAAAGAGATACGTGAATATTTTTTAAAATTGACAATATTATTATTTAAGTTTTAAGGTATCGGGGATTTAAAGTATTTATAATACTAATAATATATAATATCAAGAACTGCATAATTAAAGGGCAAGTTGTCCCCTTCCCTTTATTTTGCATATATTATTATCATCCTAGTACTATTTATTTTGATGTCTTAGAAAGTTTTAGAAGGTGCTGTCAGAAAAAGAAAGTTTTAGAAGAAGGGCTGCAATCCCAGAATTGAGAAAATTGTAATTTTGATTTCAAAATATAGAATAATTGTAATATCTATTATTTTTAGGAACTTTTAAAATTAATTTTATATTTTAAAAAAATATTGTAAAATTAGTCCCATCGTAGTAATATTAGTCCCAAGTTTTAAAAAAAATATTGTAAAGTTAGTCCTACACTTTCGAAAAACGTTGTAAAATTAATTTCATACGTTGTAAATTTTTGTACGGTATAACTGGCTTTGCTATGTTTTTCTTACGTATGAAACTAATATTGATTAATTCAAAAAATATGAAGTTAATATTGCAAACTATTTTATACTTTCGGACTAAAATTATAATTTCTTCCGAGAAGTTTGGGCACGGCTGCAATTTGAAAAGTCAAGTGAAATACTTGTTTAAGAAGGAAAGGGAAA
>NC_026150.1:9378045-9389205 GCF_000512975.1 Sesamum indicum
CAGCATCTCAATATTCTCAACATCTTATTATTAAATATTTTTCAGTACTCCTGAACATATCTACATATCATAACATATAAAAATCAAGAAAAATAAATGATAGGTATCATTCTTGAATCATCCGATTGATAGAGAACTTTGTTGACAACAGAAAAAAGATGTTGCCCCATTACTCTTCCATCCTCTAATTACTTTTAATTAAAAATAATTGCCCAAATAAATGTTTTTAATTTAAAAAAAATATATTTTTTAAATTTTATATGCAAGGGACCAAATTGCAATTAAAAGTAAAAAAATAAGGTATTAAAATATTTTTATATAAAAAAAGAAAAAAAAGAGTAATATCAGAAAATCACCTAGTGGAGGGACTAATTTGAAGTGAATTAAAAGGACAATAATTATTTTAAAATTGAACACAAATATTAGGGACTAAAATAAATTTTACTCCTATTGGTTAATTATAGTTTCGGATAAATGAATATTAAGGGATGTATTTGTTAGTTTTAATGGTAGGAATTAAATTTAATGAAATCTTTAAACGTCAAGGACTAAGTTTGATGAAAAAGAAATATGAGGGATCAAATTCAAATAAGTATGAAAAAAAAAAGAAAATAAAATGAATAACTTATCAAATCTCGTAAACTAATTTTACCTTTTAGCATAGATACAAAGAATTAATGATACAAGCAAGTAATCGAAGAGGTGGTTATTTAAAAAAATTAAGTATATTGAGAGCATTTTAGTCAAAACACATATTGCCGATCAAAGATAGTTATTTTAAGATGATCACACTTAATAAATAGTATACAAATGACATCAGAGTTATCCATACAAAAGGTCTTAACTTCAAATCTCATTGTTATTGCCGCTCACTCATAAGATAAGAATTTTACGTACCAGGTTTCACAAAAAAAAGAAAAAAAAATACTAATTGCATGTAAAAAGACATGTTAGAGATATTAAATAATAAATATTTTTTTCTATAATAAAATAAAATTTTAAATAAAGTGGTCATTTAATATGATGCTCCCTTCAGTTCCATATACGCACGTTCTATTACATCTAAATTTTAACTACAAGTTTCAAAATAAGCTATAAATATGCATAGGGAAAATTGCATAATACCCCCTGTGTTATGCTAAAATTGCACAAAACTTACTTGTGTTAAATAAATAGCCATAAAAGGCCTTATGAATTTTGAAACCCTGCAAAAAAGACTCACTCCGTCCAAAATTGACGGAAGGTGCTGTACACGCGGTGGAAATGAGAGTAGAGCTTTTTTTTTTATCCTATTTCAACTTTTTTGGTAGTGCAATTGTCGAAAATACCCTTCTCCTTCATTATATATACATCTTAACATCCCCTCACAAACATACTACAAAAATAGGATTTTAAGTGAGCAAATTTTCAATTTGTCCCTTTTGTTTGAATATAAATAAAAATCATATATTATAAATTAAAATAAATTATTATTTAATTTAATTTTCATATTTATTTATAAAATATACTAAATCAATATAACAATCCTACAATTATATAAGATTTTTAACTTTTATAAAATGTTATATTATTAATCAAATTAAACTATTATTTAATTTAAATGTATTTTAATATTTATTTATAAAATATACTAAATAAATATAAAAATACCTAAAATTTATATCAATTTTTTTAACTTATATAAAATATTATATTAAAACTATTAATAATATTTACATTAAGCATTTATTTTTTTATTATTTTAATATTTTATTCAATTAAATACTTTACTAAATTATTATTTAATTTAAATATATTTTAATATTTGTTTATAAAATATACTAAATAAATACAAAAATACTTAAAGATTATATCAATTTTTTGACGTATATAAAATATTATATTTAATTATTATTATATATTTAAATTAAATATTTAATATTTTTATTATTTTTAAAATTTATTAAATTAAATATATTAATTAATTTTTATTTATTAATTCTTCTCCGTCGTCTTCTTCAATGCCGACGAGTCGTCGGTGGTGATTAAAATTAACAATCTTGGTCTCGTTGGAATCGTCTCAACGAGAGGAGTCTAACGGTGGTAGTCTCAGACCGTGATTCATCAAGACGGTGGCAAATCGACGCAACAAACATCACGGCAGAAATAAATTTAAAAGTTTTGGATCTCAACAAAAACTTGATGAAAATGAGCAAGGTTGGTCTCCTTCGAATTTTCAGGTCGAGGTGAGTCTATTGGTGGTGATCCCAGGCCGGAATTCGTCCGGACGACGACGAATTGAAGCCAAGAAGTTTTGACGATCGTCCTCGAAGCCCAGTCTTTTCAGTCAATGAAAGTTAAAATTGATGGTATGGATATGTTCGTTTTGAGAAGAGGATTTCAATGGTATAATCCATGGTTGGAAATTCTTTTCGACGACGACGGAGTCATACAGAGAAGATTCAGAAAGAAATAGTCTATATAATATATACGATATGTATAATGTATATATAAATAATATAAATAAAAATATATTTCAATTACTTTAGATTTGGACCATTTATTTTTTACATTCAAATATCAATGCTTGTTATAAGAAGGGTATAATGGTCAATTTAGCAAAAATTTAACGCCGTTAGGGTTCATCTAATGGAATGGGAGAGTATGCAATAATTTGGAAAACATAGGGGGTTTTTTGCCTATTCTTTTGACACGGGGGGATTTAGCTAAATTTTTAAAACACATGGGGTTTTTAGCTAAATTTTAAAAACACATGGGGGTTTTATGTAATTTTTCTACTGTTTTTCAGTTTGATGTAATGTATTATTTTAATTGCTTTGTTCTTCTGGTTATAAGAATTCTGATATTTACTGAGTATTCTATGTGTGTTTCCGACATGTGATCGGTCCTGTTAGTTGAAATACTGCAGTAATGCTTTGGAATGTTATTGAGTTTAAAGTTGTTTTACTTGTTAGTTGTTATTCGAAGCTTTGGGGAAGCCTGCCTGTGAGCATCAAGAAGAGCTTAACTATTATTGCTCTTTTGAACCCAGTGCTATTAGGGCGTGTTTACCCAAATGGATTCGCAATCTGGTCGCGGGATTGATTTGGGATTTGTACTGGGATTGCCTATTATTGGATAATGAAATGGTGCGTTTACTACACATGACAATATTGCGAGGATATCCTACTAAAAGTGTTTACTAGTAGTGATTTCACACACATACTTCGTAATAAATTTACTTTTTTGTCCCCATCAACAGACAGAAATTACTTGTTCATGTAATCCATTCTTCATTTCTCTCTCCCCCTTTTCCCTTCCGTCCGACTTGTAGACGTTTTTTGGCAAAACACGTTATTCCGGCCGAATCCTCCGAACGAGCACAGCTACCTCCAAATTTCGGGTAAGCTCATCGTCACCCCCATATCTTCCGCGTCCTGGTACGCATTTTTTGTATCGCGTGTAATGTATTCCAATATTTCGTATTTTGTTGTTCTAGGGCTTCTCAATACCGATCCTATTGTGCAGGAGGCTAATCTGGTATTTTCGTAAACGCCTCCGCACACAACAGTTTGAGGTTAACAATTTCTGTCAAAGCAACTTGTACCCCCGTCTTCAAGTTCTTTATGCTTCTTTCGGTCTTCTGTTCTCGTTCGCAATAAGTTTTCCCCTTTACATTTGTTAAAATTTACTGCTACAATTTCGCATACCTTACTTTCGAGCTGTCGTTGCATTCAAATTTGTACATTTTATTTGCCTAAATCGTCTTATTTTTTCCCGTATTACAACTGGTTAAGGTGTAACGTCATACATCTAGTTCAATTTCTCTATTGCCTGTAGTTGAAGTGGCTGTAAGTAGTTAACGAATTTGATTATTGCCGTGAATGTCATCTCGCATTATCTGTGAATAATATGTGTTACTATTACGTTAATGTTATATTAATATTCAGTTCATTCTACTGTCCCTTCTGATCCTTAAATTTTGCTTTCATAGGACAACATACATGGAAACCCCTGCTTCAAAACACGATTACAGTAGTAACGATTCCGATGGTAGAACCGGTAGTAGGCACCGTTCCTTTGCCACAAACGACCAACTACTTCGTTTTTGCTATTGTGGTAAGGATGCGCTCGTACGCACTTCATGGACCTCCCATAATCCGGGTAGAAGGTTTCGCGGGTGCCCGGGCAATGAGGTTTGTTGATCAATAAATTCAGTATTTAAACTGTGGCAAAACTTGTTACGTGGATAATTCGTCTACGCTTTAGACCATACACACTTACTCTTGCTACAATCGTATTTCTTCTTCTGATGAATTGGAAAATACACGACGTGACATATTGTTCTTATCTGGCAGGGACAATACTGCGGTTCATTCCAATGGGTTGACCCCCCAATGTGCCGTGCCGCAGGGGAGATTATTCCTGGACTGTTGAACAGGATTTCCGAATATGAAAGTCAGATTAAAAGTTTAAATGAACTTCTACATGCAGAGGAGATGCGTCGTACTACGTTAAGAAATTATTTATATGTCGTGATATTTGTGTGGTTGATGACTACTTGTATTGTCTTTTTTGTTTAACTTGCTTAAATCGACGTACTGTGTATTTTACGTATGTTAATGTCAGTAGGCATCTACCCTTTCGTTGACGCCCTGTTCTTTGTCCCATGCGCAAATCTGACAATGTAAGTTCTCCTAACCCGGCCAGTTGTAAGTTTGTTTCCCGATTTCCGTTTGTACTGTGCATCCTCCAAAATGAATACCATAGCGTTAGTACACTCATTCATTAGTGTATTGTGACACGCTTATGTTTACCGTTCTTCATATAAGTTTTGTGTTATGGCTATATTCTATATTGCATTACTGGAATTGCCACTGAAAAATGGCCCACAATGATTTAAGGTGAGAGCGACATGACATTACCCTCCTTCCTAATAAAAGTAGCAGCATATTAACTTTCCTGATCAACCCTTCCATTCACTCTATCCGGATTTAATGTCTTTACATTCATTACTTCTACATCTTCCCATCCTCCAACTACTTCGCTTTAGATACATAACTTTTTACATTGATTGTGGACCTGAGGTGGGTCTTCAATTTGATGCTGTTTTACGAAATTGGCGGCGGGCTCCCTTAGTTTCATTGACAAGATATGCATTTACCACTAAGGTGTAATACATCTGCTGATTGTGACGGAATTTTGTGTTAATTTAAGCCACCTACCCTTATTGAATGCAATAGGTATATTGCATTTCAAAGTATATGGACCTACTAAGAGTCATCAATGCATGTACAGTCTTCGCATTTCATTGGCCACCGCATCAAATCACGATGCATAACTTTGCAGTATAAATGTGAGGTTTGTGCTGAACCCAGTTCATCAAGCTATCAGAAAGTTCCTTTTTTGCTCAAACAACTTCAGCTTTTATGCCCAAACATCTTGTAGTTCCCAACTCTATTTAATGATGTGGCTGGATGGATTCTACTATCAACGGTACATGTTCTATTGTACCAAGTGGACCAAAGATATGGAAAAAACTTTTGTCAGTAGATTGTTGTACCATGCCAAGAAAGGACGATTTCACCCTGATCGTCAGAACAAGTTCGCAATAACTGATGCGTTGGAGGAGGTGCAAAAATGTCACGGAGGCAAGATTGATTTCGGCTGGGGTAAATATGTCCTTAACTTCCTCCGCGAGAGGCATGAGGTGTTTGGGAAGCTGATTGCCCGTCGGGATGTAATCCATAACACTAGGCTTCGATTCGTAACTGCAGCCGACGCAACGTGGAAGGAATTCTGCAAGGTGATATGTGGATTTTAATGTTTGTCTATTGTGGTCTTATATTACTCTATTACGTACAAGTGTGGGCAATTTTACCACTGTCTTTAATGATAAATTTCCGTGTCCCTTGCAGGAATCTCGCATAGGCAAATGTTATGTGAATGCGTACGAAGACATGTGGGCTGAGTTATGTAAGCTGTTCGCTCAACCTGTTGACTCTGATACTGTCTCTGTCGGCGATGAAGATGCACAAGACACTGAAGAAACTGAGTCCACCAAACAGCCTGCTCATGACGGCGATGTCGTAGCAACCGATTCTCCGGGCGGTCCACTTACAGACCCGTGTCCTTACGGGTATATCTCAGACAGTCCGAACTCGAGCTCTTCCCTGTGGAATTTCATGGACGATTTCTACGGTTGTGAGGATGATGCCGACTCCATGCAGCCACTCCCTGGAGTGCCTATGCCTGAACACAAATCCATAAGTAAGTGTTGTGACAGCCCAGTTGCTGCAAAGACTCCATCACAAGCCAGTTCCTCGGCATCAAACCGCACTCCGGTAAAGAAGGAAGATTGAGGCAGTAGATGTTGGTTCGATGCTAGGTGTCATGTCGTCAAAGGTGGTTTTCAAATTTGGTAGGAAGATGGTCGACTACAATGTTTTTCTCAGATGCGGACGCTATGATGCAATATATTATGTTGTATCGGACTATATATATATATATATGTAGCTTTTTTTTTCTTATCATGTAGTACAAAAATGCGGAATTTTGTCGGGCATATTGTTGTATGTTGCAGCACAACCAGCATGAAATGCATGTTAATGTACTTTCCTTTTTTAGTAGGCCTATAGTGCATTAATGCGTATCAGGGTACGAATGTCTGTTCACGACAGTTGCAGGTCCTTTTGTATTTTCGTATATGATTGCATGGGTTGTATACATTCTTTGGACCACTTGCAACTGTTGTTCCCGGCAGTTGTACTGTAGTTTATGTAATGAATGAACTAAAGTAAGTAGTGTCGTATTTGCCACCTATTGTCGCTTCATTTCATTTTCTTTATCTTATTGTTTTTCACAGAATTGAGTTATTTGTTTATCGAATATTTTTATGTTTAATGCCTCAAACCCGAACAGAATTCTTATCTGGGTGTTTTACCTCTTGAACTTCAATCGACATTTACAATGTATAAATCTTTGCTAGTTGCTTTGTAAATGCCCGGACATGAAAGTGCATAGCGTCTTTTCATCTTAAGTGTGCATTAACCAGAAATATGCTGCGCCAAACGCCACATGATCCGCTCCTTTCCCAAGTATGTTTAATTAATGAGGGCAGGCAAATGATGAAAATATGCAGAGTCTGACATCAATTGGAAAATATAAAGCGTTTGAAGTCCGCCTGTATATAAATGGACTTCTCGTTCCCAGACTCTGAAAATATCTCAGAACTCTACTCACAAACCCTAGTCTTCGTCTTTACCCGGCTCACCACTGCACATCGTCGAAATGCCTCGGAGGAAATTTCCTATGGGTCAGTCGCGCTATTTCTACACTCCTACCTGGACGAAGAAGGTGGGCGCTGCATTCTGTACCTTCCTCCACGTCCATGCCATAATGGGCAATCCTCAGACGAACCCACGACATCCGATGAACCCTGCGTTCTTAAACGCCTGTGATGCCCTAAATGACTACGCCAAGCGGAACTGGTCTTACGGTTTCTTCCTATCCAGACTGCACATTTTAGGGCTGAGGTACGATACTTTCTCACTTCTACTGAAGGAACCTAATATCAAGTGGAACCAAAATTCCAACCGGATGTCTGGCAGCGGAGAAGATTGGCGCAGAATCATACGGGTATGTTGTTCCTAATAAATTTGTTCATATGTTTCACAGACATCTTTGCATTTGCACGCTCAGATGAATGTTGTTTTCAGGTGCATCCCTTCGCTAAGGCGTATTACTATTTCGGGGAGCCGAAATGGGAGCAACTTCAGGAGATATTCGGTGGTGAACACAATGTGCAGGACACCACTATGAGCGAGGATGTGGGAGACTTCAGTCTGGATGGGTCCATTAACTCAGATGTGCAGTTCTTGGGTTGGAAACAGGATGAGGAGCCAGAGGTGATCGATCTCGTCACTAGCGAAGATGAAAACTGATGGTGCATTTTGGGTCGTCGGGAAGAAGGAGAATCGGCCGAAAAAAATTCGCATGGATGCAGGACCAACAATATGATGATTTCCTTTTGTTTTTTTGTCTTTTTTTGTTAAAAACTGTTTTGGGCTGTACTAATCGAATGATGAATGGATGTTGGTTATGATTAGGTAAACGTTTCCATGCCATACTCTGCATTGTAATACCTTCTATATCCCCTAACATCCGCGGCATCTTCTCTATTACCACTTAGAACAACGGAGTAAGTGACTAATTATGCTTAATTTATGATAACATAAACCGATTGAAATTATTTAACACAGTTATTAATGTACTCATACTGCAACGCGACTAACACACTCCAAATGGTTTTTGCATTATGTCCTTCGTTTTCTTTTTTTCACGATGCATATCTGTAACCCGTATGAAAACGAACAGCTGAGTAGGCGCATGAGGGCTACATTTAAATCGTTCACATATCATAATCGGCGTCTCCCACACTCCATTAATGCGCAATAAATGTCCATGCAATCCGCTCCTTTCCGAGAACACGCTTGCACAGCATTTGAATCGATACTTCGTCAATTACGAACGCTTGCGTGTCCCTTCTACTCACCCACTAAGTCTTACCATAAACGACACACACGACCAGAACGGCAAACACAGTTTCCATTCCTTCAATACCGATCCAGTCGGAGGAAATGCCGAGGAGGAAAAGACCCATGGGTCAGGGACGATACTTGTACACCCGAACTTGGACAAAAGCTGTGGATGATGTGTTTATAGACGCCCTCTCCTTCATGGCGATGAAGGGAAGAAACCAGTCAAATCGACGAATGGCTGATCTGCCGTCGTTGAACTTCGCCTTAGATAAGGTAAACACTTACGCAGGTAGAAATTGGCACGGGCATTTCATCAAACGAAAATTGTGTCTCTTAAGGGTTCGGTATCACACATTCCGTAAAGTTATCGCACATCATTCCATCTCTTGGAACGAGAACACGAATAGGATGCGCGGGCCGTGGGAGGAATGGTCCAGAATTATCCGGGTACCACTTACTTGTACTCACTTGTCTTCTTCCCCTCTCTACATAAGTATGGGTCATCATTCCGGCATTTGTTTTTACAGATATTGTTTGTGCACAATTTATCAACTTTCTTTACAATAAATTAATGACATTGTTATCGCAGGAAAGGCCTTTTGCCAAGGCGTACTACTATTGTGGCGAACGCAAGTGGGAACAAATGAAGGAAATTTTCGGAGGTAATTCTATACTTTCGTCTAGTGAAGATACATCCCGACTGTACGACTCCACCGCGGAATCCTCAGACGCACCGCAAATGGGATGTGATGTCTTAAGGCAAATGAAGGTAGCCTAATGTTGGCCAGTCTTGCAAGTAAGATTTTGGGTGGTGGGAAATGTATTCGAAGCCGTGTAGAGAACGTCGGTAGTTGTGTTAATGTTTTTCAAACCTTATAAATTTACCAAACATTATATTACGCCAGTATTTTCATGTGTAGTTTCAATGTATAATAAGACGTGATATATCCTTGGAAACAGGTTAAAACCAGCCTTCATTACATACGACGTACATTACATACAGAAATATAAACGTCATCGCAACACCATAAGTGCAAAACGGCGATGCTGTAGGGACCTGCGTCTGGTCCAAAATGTTCTGCTAGACCAAAGATACGCTCAAAAATCGGTACACAAGTATTACATACAAAACGCTGCAAATGTTTCCAGATTTTCACATTGACATACGAGTACGCAAAAAAGCCTACAACTTTTCAAATAAGCTTGACAATTAAATCCTTCCTGATAGCATGAGACGAGCCATCTTCACCCTAGACTCTGCCGACATCGCCAGGAAAAGCTCCATTTCCTTTGGGTGATTAACGAGCCTGTTTGCAACAATTATATGTTCATTCTCGTCCAAGGAGTCAAGCTCCTTTACATGTGCCAGGATCATCGCGCGATGTTCGGGCTGACCAAATTCGCTTTCGAGGACCCTCGTCAGAGATGCCAAACGCGTGTTTGCTGTCTCGCAAAATGTGGAGACCATTTCAATTAACTTGGGAATGTCGTTCCCGACTTCCCTCCTCTTGCGTTTTCCTGATGATGTGCTACCCGGCGGTTTTGCACCAGTCGAGGAATTAGTAACGTATTCGACGTTCGCATCGTATGTGTAGGGCAGGTCCTCGTCGAAGCCGGGTAGACTTGCGTCTGCATTCCATTCGGCAGTCAGATTGTTGCAGTCTTGAGTGTCGGCAATCTCCTCATCTCTGACTTCGTTCGCATCCTTGAATGGATCCGCACTGCGCTCACCGGTAGCACGGTCTTTACCAAATATTTCTCGCCATGCATTGAAAAGAGGCCATGTCTTGTACCGCATTCCCTTTGCGTGAGGATCCATCTGACCCATCAAATAACGTCACCTCTTAAAATTGGCATAGAAGTACGGCTACATCTTGTGGATAAAGAAGAAAACGAATGCATGCTATCAAATGTTCTATTACCTTGACGTAATCGTTCCAAGCGTTGTCGTCTTCCACCGTGACCATATTCCGTTGTTCATCCCAACCCAAACCTGAACGCGTGAGCAACGTTGATAGAGTCGAGTACTGCTTCTTCCACACATGCAACTTCGAGGTAATGTGTGGGTCAGCCTTGATGTCAGCGTTGGGAAAGCTCCTTGCAATGTAAGCCTCCAGTTGGCCTAGATAACCATTCCTAAATCCATTTTCGCATTTCCAACCTGTCACCAACAGATTCCTAAGTCCAGCCACCAAGCATTCCTCTTCGAGAGTCGTCCACATTCGTCGATGTTGCGGCTTGTCTCTCTTCTGCCCGCGTCGTCGTGGCCTGCTAGTACCTTCGTCGGATCCCAAGTCCATGATAGCAAGCTTTACCAAATCGGATCACAAGGCCTGGTAGTACCGTCGTCACATTCGCCGATGCCTGCACCAAAGAAATGAATGAGACATTAAAGGGCTCATACAACTTTCGGGCTATATTAATCAGAGAGCAATTAGCAGGAAAACAATGAGTAAAAACACGTAGCCAGAGAATACATCGCAACACAACGTCCGATTAAAAAGCAATAATACAATTGAAGCGAGGAAGAGTAGCATAAATGTTCCGAACAACAACAAGTAGAAAACCCTCATTAACAGCACCGTCACCCAGAGCTAAGAGGCCAACATAACATTGGGGATAGAGCAGTTGGTATTACAAC